>NC_083724.1:7523799-7781299 GCF_028564815.1 Eubalaena glacialis | reverse complement strand
TCTGCCTCCAAAAGATGGTTATGAAAATGTTAAACATTACTGAACCACAAAAGAAAAAGAAAAGGATTGTGGGTAAGTTTTAACTTTGCTTTTTGTTTTTCACATTTGATTTTCAAATCTTTCTATAGTGTCCACATATCATTTTTTAAAATTAAAAAAAATTTCCCCCCAAAGAGCACTGGAGTCTGGTGTACCTCTGGCAGAGAGGCAGGAGGGAGAGAAGCGGGAGGGGAGACTTGCTCAGATATATCAGGAGGCAGGAGGTGAGTTCTAGCAGAGTCTTCCTGCGAGGGAGGAGGGCAGGTAGGCTTCGGGGAGTAGACCTACTGGGGGACCTGTGATGAGGACTCCTGCAGGCTGGACCCAGCGAGGTAGCTGGGATTCCTCTCGGAGCCTTTGGATGTGGAAAGTTGAGGTGAGTCAGTGGCTGCTTGGTGGGCACCTGCAGGATCCCAGCAGACATGGGTTGGGTCCAGAAACCAATCCCAGAGGTGAGGTGCACTTTCTCCTGCCTGTGACCTGGATTGGCGGTGGAGGTGGTCATAGTTATAAACCAAGGGACGAATGGGATGAATGGTTCCATTTTTCTCAACACTTTCAATACTGCAGAGGCTGGTCTCCCGAGTCCCAACAAAGGGGCAGAGCCCCGAAGCACCATCCTCCACCGAGCACGGGCCGTTGAAGGCACCACGTCCAGCACCAGGGAAGCTGGGAACAGTGCAAGATCTCTAGGGAATGTGATAGTGGAGAGGACCCGGGAACCAGGCAGGCCTGTGTGACCTTGGACAAGGGTCTTCACCTCTCTGAACCTCTCAGTTCTCTTATATGTGCGTGTGGATGGCAGTCCAGAGCCATGATGCTGAGGTAGAGTGTCAACAGTGCCTGGCACGAAGTCGACTCCCCACGCGCAGAAAGAAGTGGGAGGTGCACCCCCTCCCACAGGGCAGCCAGCTGTGCCCCTGGCTGGTCTCGATCCGCTGCCACTGCTCCAGGACACTTGGCACCCTCTCCAGCTGGATTTTTGCTGACCTCTAGACAGATCGCTTGCGTGTGGACACATCCCTTTCCCCTCCTTATTTGCTTGGGACTAGATTGGGGCTTTTCAGAAGGGACAGCGCAAAGGCAAGCAGAGTGCAGGCACTTCATCCCCAGATAACTAGAGTCCAGCCCTGGGCGGGGGGGCCGCAGGTGGACCAGACTGCCCAGACCTCCATGTGCAGACATTCAGGATGGTCTGCTCCCTGAGCAGACCCTTCTGGACCTGGCTCCCTAACTTCTGCAAGGGGTGGGGAGTGCAGTGGTCAAGGTGAGCGTGGGCTCAGGACTCAGCTCTTGTACTTGCAGCTGTGTGACCTTGAGCTAGTTACTTAACCCATCTGAGCCTCAGTATCCTCGTGTATAAATTGGGGACAAACAAACATGGCCTTACAGGGGTTATTGCACGATCCATCGGAGGGGGAGCGCTCAGCACTACCTTGTTTGATCCTCACAAGTCACCCTGTGGGATGGGTGTGTGGTGACCAAGGCACAGAGGGGTCAGGATTTCCCGGGTAAGAAGTATTCACACCCAGACCATCGAGCCCCAACATGGACATTCTAACCCTTGAGCTACATTATGGCTTTTAGTTCCTCATAGGGGTTTCAGGATGATACAAGAGGGCCTGTGGGGGGCGATGGGCACTGTAGAGGATGGGAGGGGGGTGGGGAGGCTTCCCTGCGGGTGGGACCAGAGGGCCCCTGGCAGCGAGAACCCCTGGAAAGGCTCTGAGGTGCAGCTAGGGCGTGATTGTCCCACTGCTGGCTGCCGACTCCAGGCCTGACCTCCAGCCTGGAACACACTGGCCTGGTGAGTCCTCCTGGATGAACGAGCTCCTTTAGGGGCTGCTCCCGCCCCACTCTATGCACATTCCTGGCCCCCCATTTCCTCATTTGCCACTGCTGCTCCAGGCCCCAGAAGCCACATGCACCCTGACCGCTGGAGGTGTCCCCATGGACCCTGGAGCTGGTGGCTCCTGAGCTCAGCCTGTATGTCTGACCCTGGGTGAAAGTGCCTAAAAGCATGTCTCACCTCATCCTCACCATGGGCCAACTATGTACCCATTTCTCAGAGGAGGAAACCGAGGCTCAGGTGGGTCAAAGCACTGGCTGGACAGGGGAGGTGTTGGGTCTCTTTCCTGTCAAAGCTCATGCTCCTCTAGCCTCTCCCCGGGGCCCGAACTGAAGCCTCAGGGTGGCCCTGGCTACCTTGTGCTGTCTCCACTCAGGTGACCTGAGAGCCCTCCTCCTCTTTCCTGCTTCACAGCCCATCTCTCCAGGATTGGCCCTGTCTGAGAGGCACCTTCTCCCAGAGCCCAGTTTCTGGAGGCAGGGCTGGTTCACACAAAGACAAAGAAGCAGGATAGCAAGGCTGGTAATGACAATTCTGGCAGATAGCCATGTGTCAGCCTGCAAGACATGCTTTACATGTGCCTTCGTGGAGTCCCCACAGCGAGCCAGGAAATTGGCATCACTTTCGCATTTTAGGGACGATGAAACTGGGGCTTGGAGGATTTTAGTGACGGCCCAAGGTTTCTAGCTCCTCCTGTGGAGTCAGGGTGGAACCAGGCTTGTCTGATATGGGTCCTATGTTGGTCAGCAGGACGAGGCACTTCCAGCTGGGCAGGAAGAAGACGTCTCTACAGCAGTGGAAATTGCTTATGGCCATTGGGTCCTGGTTCTCCTCCCAGGCTCAGGCAGCCCCTCTCAGTGGACAGCACCCATCTGGCCCCCAATGTAGGCATTAGCCTGTCTTTCTTCCATTCCCCAAATCCAGCCCACGAGCAGGTCTAATTGGGTCCATCCAATGTATAACCTGAATCTGTCCACTTCTCCCTGAACTGCCCTGCGGCCACCTTGGTCTCAGCCACTGTCAGCTCTCACTGGACCCCTGTGGCAGCCTCCTCTCTGGTTTCCTGACTCCACTCTGCCCTCTGAACCCAGCTTCCACGCTGAGCCAATCAAAGGGGAGTCCCATCATATTCCACCAGTGGCTTCTCACTGCCAACAGAAAAACCCACTATATGATCTGACCCCTGTGACCCTTTCCACTCTCCTCCCACTTCCTGTGCTCCCTCCCTGGCCGTCTAAGATGCCAAGCTCACTTCTGCCCCAGGTGTTCCCTCTCCTGGGAACCTGCTGTTCCCTCTGCTTGGACTGCCTGGGCCCCAGGGTGAGCAGTGGCTCTGTCTGGTTGTTTAGGGCTCAGCTCAGATGCTGCCACCTCCCAGGGGCCCTCCCTGCTTTCTCTGAGTTGCAGAGGGATCCTCGACCATGCCAGCTGTTCTCCGTCTTGACGTAGGCCCTCTGTTCTAGTTGCCTTCATGACACTCATCACGATCTGAAATTTTGTTATCTGTTGACTTGTTTGCTTGGTTATCATCTCCTCTCTCAGTAGATTGTGAGCTTGGTGAGGGCAGGGAGCAGGTTCACTGTGGTCACCACTGAATCTCCAGCGCCTGGAACAGTGGCTGCCCCAGAGTATGTAGGTGCCCAGTAATTCTTCGTTGAGTGAATTAATGAATAAAACTCCCTGTCCCTGGAGTTGTTCTAGAAAAAGCTGGACAGCATGTGCTGGACGGGGGCCTTGGGTGCCAAGTTGTCCTTCCCCCGGGTCCAGTGCAGGAGCTCTGCGGCCCCATGGAGGGTCAGTCTGGCAGGACAAGTTCCCAGGGTCCCGAGCTCTGAGGAGTCATGGTTCTGTGGTTCATTCAGAGAACCGCAGGGCAGCACTCTTGATGGAAGCAGGATAGACCATGTGAACCGCAGGGCAGCACTCTTGATGGAAGCAGGATAGACCATGTGAACTTGGGTAGGCTGAGTCTGTGGGACATCCCCAAGGGTGGAGAGGCAGAGCAGCAAGGAGAGAGATGGAGCAGGGGCCGTCCTGCTTTGGATAATGTACAGATGCCCCCTGACATAGGAGGGGAAGGTCCAAGTGTTCATCCTGGCACTCAGGGCCCTCCCCTGAAACAGTTGGGCCCCCTTGCTGGCCTCCTTTCTGCATCTGAGGCCTCCCCCTCGGGTGTCCTCTGCTTCATTGATGGGGCCCAGCACTTATTCATACCATCTTTCCAGTGCCTCCCTGACCCAGAGGAAGTGGGTCCATTCAGCCAACAGAAGTTTATTGAGCGGGGCTTCCCTGGTGGCGCAGTGGTTTGGAATCCGCCTGCCAAGGCAGGGGACACGGGTTCGAGCCCTGGTCCGGGAAGATCCCACGTGCCGCAGAGCAACTAAGCCCATGCGCCACAACTACTGAGCCTGCGCTCCAGAGCCTGCGAGCCACAACCACTGAGACCGCGAGCCACAACTCCTGAAGCCTGGCACCTGGAGCCTGTGCTCCTCAACAAGAGAAGTCACTGCAATGAGAAGCCCGCGCATCACAACAAAGAGTAGCCCCCACTCGCCGCAACTAGAGAAAGCCCGCGCATAGCAACAAAGACCCAACGCAGCCAAAAACAAATAAATAAAATTAAAAAAAAAAAGAAGTTTATTGAGCACCTACTGTGTCCAGGAACTGGGGGCAGAGCAGTAGGCTGATGACTTCCTGCCCTTGTGGAGTTTACAGTGTAGTGAGGAAGAGAGACAAATGGACAAATAAACCTAGAGTAAAACATCAGGCAGTGATAAAGGCTATGAAAAAAATAAGGGAGAATGCGATAGAGGGGTATTTATCTTAGAGAGGTAGTCAGGGCGACATGTGAGCAAGAGTCAGCCATGGAAAGAGCTGTGAGAACATGCCCGCAGAGGGAATAGCACATGCTAAGCCCCTGAGGTGGGAACAGCCTTGGCAGGTAGAAGGACAAGGCGGAGGCTGGAACGCAGTGAGTGATGGGGAGGCGGGGGATGAGTGGAAAGGCAGCCAGGCTGGGTGGTGCAGAGCCGTGTGGGCCATAGAAGGACTTTGTACTTTGTCCCGAGCAGGCCAGCAGCCGTGGTGTGCTGGAGTCCCGCCAGCAGGCTGGCGAGAGCTGGTTGTGCACGTCTCTTTCCCACTCTGTGTTCGGTGATATCACGTTGGTAGCTTGGAATCGCCAAGGTGGGGAGTATTTGTACCATAGGGATCGGCAAGTTCTACAGATGAACTCTGCCCTCCACCCCCACCCCCAACTGGTTTTAAACATTTACAGTACTGGCAAGTTTTGTTTTTGTTTTTTTTGGCCACACCACGCGGCCTGCAGGATCTTATTTCCCTGACCAGGGATCGAACCTGGGCCCCCTGCATTGGGAGCACGGAGCCTTACCCACTGGACTGCCAGGGAAGTCCCACTACTGGGAAGCTTTGAGTTGGGGTGGGCTATGACCTGCCATAAACATTTTCAAATGTCAGAGGATGGGGAGAAGGAGAGTGGACGGTAGGAGAGTGAGAGCAAAACTAGGAAGCCTAGGGACTTCCCTGGTGGTCCAGTGGGTAAGGCTCCGTGCTCCCAATGCAGGGGGCCCAGGTTCGATCCCTGGTCAGGGAACTAGATCCTGCATGCCTCAACGAAGATCCTCTGTGCCACAACAAAGACCTGGCACAGTGAAAATAAATAAATAAAAATAAATAATAAAAACAAAAACTAGGAAGCCTGGTTAGCAGGTTAGTGCAGTGATCCAGGTGAACGATGGTGTGTCTGGACCAGGAGAGCAAAAGCAATTGTGGTGAGAAGAGGGCGGGCTGTGAATCTCTTCTGAGGGGGAGCTGCCAGGATTTGCTGATGGACTGGATTTGGGTTTCAGAGAAAAGAAGGAGTCCAGATGTTCTGAGGTTTTTGGTCTGCGCAGCTTACTGGATGATGGTGCCATTGATGGAATGGGAAAAACTGGGGGTGGGGAGGAAGCAGGGGTTGGGGGTGGTTCTCAGGGGGTTTGGGTTCAGACAGGTGAGCTCTGAGATGCTGGTACCCCAAGAGGACAGGTCATGCAGGGTTGGGATCCCTGAACTGCGTTCAGCATAGAGGTCCCAGATGGAGATGGAGTTGTCAGCAAGTTGATGGATCTGCATGAGTTTTGCTGGGAGGAGGTGACAGGAAGGGAGAAGGGGACCAAGGTCTGAGCCCAGAGTCTCCCCGCATTTAGAGGAAGGGGAGGAGGGCCCCGCAAAGGAGACTGGGGAGGTATGAGCCAGGAGGATAGAACTAAATTGCTCTCTGCCCAGCTGATGCTTTTGTTTTTTGTTTTTTACACTAAGCATGAGGGGTGTGTAAAGGAAGGATATCAGGGGTTGGTGGCTGTGCAGCCCTCATTCCTCTGGGAATAGAATCCTTCTTCCCTATGGGGAACCCATCAAAAGGGGCTGAAGTGGGCTGACCAATCCCCTAGTCTTAGGGATGGACACATGACCAGACCTGGCCAATCAGAGGGCTCCTGCCTCCCCATCTGCTAAGACTAGTTCAGGGATGAGCACATGACCCAAGCTGTGCCAATGAGTGGCATCCCTGATATTTCCTGTTGGAGCTATGGGAAGATGCCCCTTCTGCCAGGGTTGCTAAGCTGGGAAAATGTTATCCTGGGGATGCTAGTGGCAGGGCCACCTGTGTAATTGTGGGCCCAGTGCAAAATGGAAATGCAGGGCCCCCTGCTCAAAAAGCAGGAAAAAGTGCCACTAATGGTGCCTAGAACGTGTTTCCTTCCTTCCGCAGGCTCTCAACTCGTCATGGTGTTTTTTTGTTTGCTATTTACTGTCATTCTAAGTAAGGAAAAATAAACATTTTAAATGATTAACATGAATTTTACCATTCACCTCTATATTGTGCAATACCATAGTTTAAAATGCAAATATTAGAGTATTTAATTCGTGTAACACGAATTACACGATTTGTATTTTGTGGCTTGTGCCTGAGGGTGCCTTGAGCTGGTCAGAAAAGACAAGCAGAAACCAGACTCAGGAAGGTTATAGGAGGAGCAGCTGGCTGAGGGGATATTCCAGAACCCCCCAGGCACCCCTCCACCCTGCCGTGCATGCCCACGTGCATGTTCCCTCCCTCCCTTGGGCCTGACAGTTGCTGGATTACCCCTTCCACCAACCACCAGACTGATGTCCTGAGTCCTGGCCCCGGGCTGGGACCTAGGCACCTCCCCTTCCCACAAGCCCCGCCTCAACCTCCAGCAGAGGGGTAACTCCCAAGGATCTCAGTACCCAGAGAGAGGGTAGGTAAGAGGCTCGCCCCCTCCTGCACATGGTCTCTGGTTGGCCAACCCAGGGCAACGAGGGCGGCCACCACGCCCTGCAATGCTGCTGGGCACGTAGCCTGACCCCAACCCTCCCTAAGCCTGTGCCCAGGGTAGAGGGCAGCAGTGGTCACGCGGAGGGGGGAGGCCAGGCAGGGCTGGGTGCCAGAGTGGGGGACAGAGGACCTGTCCCAGGGAGGCAGGGAGGCAGGATGGCATGTGAGCTGAAATTCTAAGCCCTCAGCGCATGCTCCATTGTCCCATCAGACTTCACTTCCAAAACACAGATTCAAAGTCAAAACGATTATTGATTTCAAGACGGCATAAATGTTAAGCCCCATTAAGACAGCAGAGCGTTAAACCCCAGGCATGGAGTCTTTTGAACTCATGGCCCTGGGTACTGGCCATGTGCCCGTGAAGCTGGCCCTGGCTGGTGGCCATCTCGCTCACGCCCCAGAGAAAACCTAAGAGGAGGCCAAGGAGAGACAGGAAATGCCAAGAGACAGTGAGCGAGCCCTGTTGACATCATGTGAGCCTCTGGGTCCAGCTGTGCCTGGAGCTAAAACACCATGGACTTCCCAGTTCCAGAGCCAATTAAGCTCTTCTTTGCTTAAGCCAGCTTTGGTTGAGTTTCTGAGGCGTGAATAATGCGGGACCTGCCGAGGTGAGGATCCAGGCCTGGGAATCTGGAGACCTGGATTCCTTTCTTGGCTTAAAGAGTTTTGGAACTGTCTGCCCATCCAAAATGTCTGTGGGTCACTCAGAGATCTGACTGCCCCCTCCCCACATGGACTTGTTCTGTTCTCGGCCAGGTCCGTTATCTGTGTTAGACCTCCGGTTCTTTGTCCCAACAAAGGGTAGCTTTATTTCCTCAGCCTTCCAGCATTCCTCAGGCTGGCTGATGTGGGTGTCAAAGGAGACCCTCACGTCCCACCCTGGGGTGGGGGATGTATGCGTGTGTGTGTGTGTGTGTGTGTGTGTGGCTTGGAGGGTGGCTGGGGGCCAGGGAAGGAAAGTGAGGAAGGTGTGTGGGAGTGTTCAACAAATGTCAGGAAATGACTGGATTGGGGGGCAGAGTGGGGTTGGAGAGGAGTTAGAGACCCAGGGGGTTGGGGGTGGGGAAGGGGCTGATTGGGGGAGGGTAGGCGAATCACCTCTCACCCACTGTTTCTCCTTTAACCCACTCCCTGGACAGGACAAATAGTCCATTCATTCATGCGTGCATCCATCTCTTCATTCATTCCATCGCCAAGCCTGTGTCCTGAATGAAATTGTTAAACACGCACGGAGTAAATGTTGACTGTGAGGCACAGCCAGGCCTTGAAGATACCCAGACACCTTGTTGGAGATTAACCTTGAAAACACGATCGCAAATTTATGGAAAGACACAGAAAACCCAACAGAGTTTACAGGACACTTCCTCTGCTCTCCTTCCCCAGCCCCAGAGTGAAAAGAACTTGATAGGGTCCCTGTGGAAAAAGGTGCATCTTCTTACTTCTTAGGTCATCAATTTTGTTCAACAGGAGAGAGTCAGTAGAATAACTGTCCTGCATTTTGCAGGGAAAATGTCTGAGCAGAGCTGACCAGTGATGATATCGCAGCTCTTGTTTATTGGGCACCTACTGTGTGCCAGGCGTGGTGCTGTAGAAGGCTCACTGCATAGGTGGGTACTCACAAGCATCCTCATTGTGAAGAATAGGGTTTGGAGACTTGGAAAGGGGAAGTGAAGAGCCTAGTGTTGCCTAGAAAGTGGCAGACCTCGGTTTGTAATCAGGTCTGTGTGGCTCTGGAGTTTGGAAGGACAAGCCCTGGCTTCGGACAGGCGCCCCGTGGGGAGGTGGCCCTGGGAAGCCCTCTGGCGCCTGGCCTCTGAGTGCTGGTCTACGCTCACTCATCTGATATTAACAACTTCCAGGGAGGGGATGTTGCACAAGGAACCCATATATAGCCCTAGGTCCACACGCACACCCTCCCTCTTTGCTGAGGGTCCCTTGGATGAGTATGTCCTTGGGGCTCAGTTCATTGGAAAGAGGGACAAAGCTCGGCTTGGCCTGGAGCCTCAGCCGAAACTGGTTGGGGCAGCTGCTCCAGACTGTCGTTATACTGGTTTATCCCCTCCCTCTGCCCTCACCAGGCACAGCCCCCGCCACCCCATTGACCTGGGGGAAAGAAGGAAGTTCCTATAACACCAAGAATCACTACCATTCCTTGAGTGCTTGCTGTGTGCCAGGCACTTCGTGAAGTCCCTTCATGGGTGGTAACTGAATCCTCCCGTCCCTGCCTTCCTTTCTGGTCCCACCTCCTGCCACTCTCCCCGTTGCCCTCTCCCTCTTGGGAGCCTTCTTTCAGTTCCAACACGCCAATGAGTTCCTGTGTTTACTCTTTGCACTTGCTGTTCCTTCTGCCTGGAACGCTCTTCCATCATTGTTCTTCCAGCTAGTATGGTAGAGATTTCTAGGGCCCACCCACCTGCTTCCCAGACCGCCAGGGGCACTGTCCCTCCCAGGCCCCTTGCAGTTAGGCGGGGTCATGGGACTAATTCGGCCAATGGGCTGTGAGTATAAGTGAGGAGAATCGCTTCCATTGCAGAATAACCTAACTCCTGAATCGCCGAGTCACCGCGTGGGGGAAAGCATCCTGGGAGAGTTGTCCGATTTAGTTGGACTTTGCATGGTCAAGAAATTAATCTTTGTTGTGTTAAACTGCTGAGATTTGGGGATTAATTTGTTACTGCAGCAGAGCTTATCCTACACTGACTAATACAACTGACCTATTTAGATCTCAGCTCATATATCGCCTCCTCTGATCATCAAAGTTAAAGTGGTGCCACCAGCTCCTCACCAGTCTTCTCTAGCCCTGTTTTATTTTCCCACCACACTTATCTCACTGTTCAATGGTTCACTTACTTGTTGTCTGTCTCTCCACTGGAATGTAAGCTCCATAAGGGCAGGGCCCTTGTCTGTCTTGTTCATGCTGCGTCCTTGGTGCCTAGCACAGTGCCTGGCATATATAGGTACTCAATATATATTTGAATGAGTGGATGAATGGATGCATTTCTTGAATGAGTCAGTGACACAGGCAGATGACCATGCTCATGGGTAGATGTGGAGTCTGATATTGCCACCTGCAGTTTTCTTACTGTGATTAGACACAAGCCTCAGATCATCAGCAGGCTGGAAGCAACGGTTCCTTTTTCTACTTTTGGAGCATCAAGACTGGGTTAGGACCTTACTTCTTTCCTCCTGCTCTATCTCTTCAGATGAGGGAACCTGGGCCTGCTAGGAAAGCAACTCATCCCAGGTCCCAAGGCGAGCCTGTGACCCAGAGCCAGAACCTGCCCCTGGGTCTCCAGAGATTCCTAGTCCAGAGCCCTTTCTGCCGAGCTTTGCCACTTCGTCTTTAGTTTCAGCTTAAGTTGCTGAAGACGTTTCCCAAGCACTTTTGCCTCTTACTACCCACCTGGCCAGGTAATCTAGCAACTCTGAGAAAAACATTCTGTGATGATTGATGGGAAGGACTGGGCGGAGCTGGGACAGGGGTCAGAGGTGAGAACAAGCAAAGCTCCCTCCAGGATGTGTCCTCAATGTTTGTCCTTTTGTCTCACAGTCTCTTAACAGAGACAGAGGGCAGGAGGCTGACTTCTGGTGAGCCATGGCTTTTTGGTTGAGTGTTCTGTTCTCAGGGGTTGAGCCTGCCCCAGACAGGTTGCATATCGCTGCTCCCTGCTCTCTACTCTGTAGCAGACTATACATCGATGATAGCACCTGTCACATCACAGTTTTCTCTGAAAAATATAGTGTTCATTTTTTCTTCTAAATATAAGAGTGATACATGCTCATTGTAGAAAACTTGGAAAACATAGAAACGTGCATATGATAAAACAAAGGTCATCTATATTCCCTCCACCTTTCAACCGTTTCAACGTTTTCCAGCTTCTATTCTGTCTGTTTTATCTGCACATGTGAATCGATAATGTTACCTGTACCCCAGATGTCCCTAGGCCCTGCCAGCTGGGGGTGTACAGGTGGGCATGTTAATTTCAGCATGTCCCTCTCCATCCCTCTGGCCAGCACCTTGGCCTCCCCTCAAAGCCTTTTCAGTTAGGTCTGGGAGTGCCTGGGGGAGCCACACATGAGCTCCAGCCAAGTTCCTCCATTTTGGCCTCCTTGTGGGTACCCACTGCCCTAGTTCCCCGAGGGTGGCTTCTGTTGCTGTCCCTGTCCTGGGGCCTGCAGCTTCCCCTCCCCTGGTGATTCCTGAGTGGCAACGCTGGGAGGCATCAGATGGCCCTGGAACCTCATTATCCTGCTGAGGAGCAAGGGAATGTTCCTTTTCCAGAGCTGTGTTGGCTGTACTTAATCACCCAGGCCCTGAAGCAACCATGCCTGTGTCCTGGGTCTCCCCATGTCCCACGTGAAAATGCCTCCTTTTGCTTGGCTTGCAGCCCCTCTCTCTGGAGAACATCTTTGGTCTGTCACCTGTACCACACTTTTCTGAGAAGAGCGTCCCTTCTCTGCCCATGAGCTTCCAGTGGGCACTACCAAGCCCCGTCCAACCCTGGCTGCAGGTTTGGGACAGGACAGGGTCCTTCCCTGAGATCTTCTGAGTTGGAAACAGGAGAAGAGGACAGTCCTTCTTGGGTGGAAAAGCCATGGGATGGGAGTCCAGGAGCTGCCTCTTGCAGCTGTCGTGAGAAGTGGGTCTGCAGTAGGAGAGTGGCGTGCTCAATGCAGAGAAGAAAGTCACAGGAGGCAGAGAGAGCATCTGGAGATTTGTCCCTGGATCCAATTGTACCTGAAGCCAGCCGCACCCCTGCCCACTGTACAGTTCAGTGCCATGAACCAAGAAATCCCACCTTTTGCCCAAGCTGGTTCCATTCAAGTCATTGTTCCCTACCATAAAGATCCTGACAAATACCAGGAAGAGGTCAGTCCCTGCCCTGAGTGGGGTGGGATACAGACACCGCTGTCCTGTGTGTCTCTCCATCCCTCCACCCTGCTAGTTCAGGTTCAGCTGGAACTTACTAATGTTACTGTTTAGACAACATCAGGGTCATTTGACAGCTCGCATTGTAATATGTTATACATTCTTCTCCACGAGACTGTGAACTCCAGCAGAAAGATTGGCTACTTCTTTGTCATGTGACTTCTGGCAAGATTTCTCATTTCTAAAACTAGGATGCCCATGGTATCTATCTCTGAGAGTAGCTGGGAAAATTAACTGAGTGAACACATACAGAGGGATTTGCTGTCCTTTTATCTGTTGTTTATCTGCTGTTCTTTTTCTCAGTACTCAGCTCAGTGCTTTGCACTGGCCAGGCACTAAGTGGGCACCCTGCAAATGCGTGTCCCATGCATGGAGATGCAGAAAGACATGCCCTGCACCAGAGCGACACCCACGGACACACACACACACACATAGGATAGTAGCACTCAGATCTCAGTATCCTACACAGTGACCCTCCTGGGAGCCCAGGGCATCCCCAGCCCCTGGCTTCTCTGGAGGGCAGCCTGCAGCTCTCCCAGGCTCTCAGCTGTTATCCCCGCAGCTCCACATTGCTGGGAGCACAGCTTGAAGCCTGGCTCTGCTTTACACCACGTATCAAGGACAGCAGGACCTGTGGTGTTCTAGGAGCTGAGGGAAGCATGTGTGTGTGTGCGTATGCGCGCGTGTGCTGGTTAACTTGGGGGGACCAGGGGCTTGCTGGAGCTCTCGCTTCCAGAACTGCTGTTCTCTGAAAGCTCCGTCTCATCACTCCCTAAGTCCCCCAGTCTCTTCCAATCTCCCTGCCTCCTCAAGTAGCCCCCCACACTAAGTCCTGCCTGGGGGCTCTTGTGGGGTCTGGCTTGGTCTTTTTCCTGGAAAGAGCAGGGCTTGTCTGTGGACCTGGGTCTCTGGACTCCTGGTTTGCCTGCCGGCCTGCCCCCTTCCCCCTTTCCCAAGACCCTCATGGCCCGCATCCTCCCCACACCCCCCCTCCCCTCAGCCTTTCAGTTGCTCTCAGCTGGGGAGTATTATTCTCTCAGGATGTTCTGGAAGAGCACGCTGTGAGCTGTGCCAACCTCCGGGGAGGGGGCGTGGCCTTGAGTGGAGTGAGGATGCTCCTTAGAGCGTCTTGTGTTGCGGACAGTGCGTTTGGCCAGGTGCGGCCTTCAGTGTGGTGTGTACTGTAACATCAGCACTGCTTGTGTTACGACTTTGTGTGGAATGTCTTAGTGTGAGGTAGGTGGCCAGGGGGTTGTGTTTTGGGTCGCTGCGCATTGTGCTGAGGGCATTAACCCTTTGTGTGGCTACCCGAGGTCCCTGGGCCCTGAAAAGATAATTGGGTGGAAGGGCACCTCTCTTCCAGGTGCTTCCGGCGCCCTCCTTCCCCTTCCCACGGTTTCACTAGATCCCAGCGTGCCTGAGGTCTCTTAGCGCAGCTGAAGCTCAGAAAACCTGGCAGAGGGGAGGAGAACCCCGGTCCGGGGTCCTGTTGACTTCAGAGCTCTTATTTCGCAGGCCACCACCCACACTCCTTTGCTGTAAGGACAGGTGGGAGTTCCCAAGCCCCTCGGCTGGTCCCTTCCCAGGCCCAGGTCCGCCCTCCCAACAAAGGCGGCCGACCACGTGCCCCCTGCTCCCCGCGGGCCTGGAGTGGGGATGCACGCAGCCCCCGGTTCCCGCTCCAGCCAGGGCTAGATCCCGACGCAGCGCTGTGCCCCAGGTGGGCACCCAGCAGCCCCCAGCAGCCCCGCCGCCCCCGGCTGTGCCTCGCCCACTCCCAGCCGCTGCCGCTGCCGCACCCTGGAAGAGCGCTAGGGGGAGCTCTGGCAACTGGCTTGGTGGATTGAATCAAAACCGCGCATCAAACAGCTCTTCCTCGGACTTGGGGGGGGGGGGCGGGGTGGGGAGGGTGGGGAGGAGGGCGACACGCCGTTACTCTTCCTCAGCAGCTCCAGACTCTTCCCGTGGGAGGCCGAGAAAACAGCCCTGGGGGGTGAAGGTGACTTTCCTCCCCGTAACTCACGCCTCCATAGCCTCCCTCTTCCTCCATCCCCATCGCGGGCCCTTCGCGGCCCCCCGGGCTCTGGAGTGTCCCTGAGAACTTCGCCTCGCGCGACACCGGGACCCAGAGCCCAGCGGGCTCCTGGGACTGGCTTGCGTCCGCCTCTCGGAGACTGGGGTGCGGGGCCTCTCGGCGGCAGCCCCTCCTCTCGCTGCGGGAGGCGTGAAGGCTGGGGTCGGGGACGTGAGTCGTCCTGCGGGGTGGCTCGTGCAGCAAAGCTCGGGGAGCGCAGGGGCGAGAAAGAGAGCGAGAGGGCACTGGGGAGACCGTCAGGGACGGGGGGGCGGGGAGAAAGAGAGGGAGAGAGAGAGAGAAGGAGAGAGAGAGAGGCACTATCAAATAGCAAGCTGCCACTTTGCTTTTTTTCTTTTTCTTTTTTTTCTCTTTCTTTCTTCCCCCCCCCCCCCGCCCTTCAATCTTTCCTATCCCCTCTTACGCTGGAACCAACCCGCGCGCCCCCGAGCCCGAGGCGCGGCTCCAGATGTGAATTTGGTTCCAGGGGGGAGGACGCGAGCTTCCTCGGGGCCTTGGCACATTCTCCCACTCTGAGGTCATTCCGTAGGTGGTCAGCGGGGAGAGCGCGCCTGGAGCCTTCCTGCCTACGTCCACTGGGGAGGGAAGAGAGGCGGGCGGGAGGGAGGGGAGAGGGAGAGGGGAGGGGCGCGAGGAGGGAGGGAGACGCCGCCAGCACACCACCAAGTGGCACCGAGCAGTGATAACAAACTCAACTTAAAAAAAAGAAAAGGAAAAGGAAAAAACTTCCCCAAGTTGCAGCCCGAGGTGCGGACGTGCGGGCGGAGGCGCAGGGCGGGGAGTGTGGGTGGCCCGCAAGCCCCCCGGCGTCCCCCGGCTGCTCTCCCTAGCCGAAGAGAGCTCAGACGTGAGGCCAACCAGGCCCTGCGCCCCTGGCAGGTCAGGAAATGTGCTGGAGGCTCGCTCGGCTTCCTGATGGAGACCCTGGGGGCGGCCGGTTCCCGTGGGGGATAGGCCCCTCTGGGGAGGGGGGCCCGGGAAGCGCGCAGCGCCGGCTTCTTCCCCAGCAACCAGCACCACACCCCCATTCCGCTCCCACCCCCGGCCCTGCGGATGTGGGCAGATCCTGCCCTCCCAGGCCCAGGAGAGCTGGGGTTTGCCGGAGGGTAGGGGTCTCTCCTCACCACCCTCTATCCTCCCCTCCACCTCCAGGCCGACCTGAAAACGAGGCACCGCCATCCTCTATAATCGACTTTTTATTAAGATTATAAATTTAAACAAATAATCTGAACAGTTTTACCCGGTGATATACAATTCAGTATGCACAAAAATACAGGGCAATGAGGGAGAAGGGCCAAGAAAGGAAGGGTTGGCAACTTGTTTCAGAGTCCACATGGTGCTGATGATAGAGAACCAGAAGGGCTGCAGACCAACCCCACCTTTTTACAACAAAAGGCTTTAAATTAAACAAGATCTATCGAGCTAAAGACACAGGACGGGGCTGTCACAGGCTCGAACAATGCTGGTTTCATGAAATGCAACCGAAGGCTGAACCAGGACAGTGTAACTTAGAAGCACACACACAAACACCACATCTGACCAGGAACTTAGTGAAAAGTCTCCAACGCAGTCGGCGGTCCCGGCCCCTCCCTCCCTCGGGGCCGCCGGGGATCCAGGTGAAGGAATCGACTTCCTTTTTTGTTTAGTGAGGACCGCAGTGCTGGGCATGATGGGAAATGTAGTCGGCTGTGCCCGCCCCCCCACCCCTTCCCCAAACAGTGTCCGAGAGTGTCGGGGTGTCGGGCGCCACCCCCGAGTCTGGAAGACGGGTGGAGGAGGGGAGGAGGACAGAGCCAGAGGGGCGGGGAGAGGAGGGGTTCAAGACACCCGCCCCGCGAAGAAAAGAAAAAAAAAGTTGAAGTGTTTTCATTTCTGCCTTCTCATTTTGAGAACTTTGGAGGCCGCCCCCAGAGAGGAAATGTGACCCAAACGTCCCTTTCGGAGATAGAGTTTGCCTTTGTTTTTGCTCAGGATTTCACAAGACCCATTCCTCACCCCACGGAGGGACTCGGGAGAACGGAGCGCCGGGCTTCCTAGGTCTGACAACTGATTGGAATCGGAGCCCCGGGCCCCGCGCCCTTCTGCGCTGCGCCCCCAGCGCGCCCCGGCGGTCCGGGCGCCCTGCCTCGCCCCCGGCTGCCCGGCACCTCCGCCGGGCAGCAGCCCTTCCTCACGTGGCTGGCTCCTCGCTAAACACCACTGCAATCACTACAATAAAAAGAAAAAAAAAGAGTAGGTGAAACACAAAGCATACTTAAATAGGCGCTTTATCTCTCTGCAAAAATAAAGTCCAAGATCTTAGATTTCTTTTTTTTTTATTTTACAATTTATAAAACATCAGCCATCTCCCTTTACTCGCCCCCAGCTCAGCCCCGAGTGGCCGGGCGCCCGTTCGTTCCCTCCTCTCGCCCCTTGGCCGAGTCTTTGTCTGGCCCCAGCCCCGCGGGGCCCCGGGTCCCCGTGCCCTCGGGGGTCCCTAGAAGGCGACAATGGCTCGAGTCCAGGCGCCGAGGCTGGCGAGCGCCTGCTTGGCGCACAGCTGCCCGTTGAGCGGCGGCGGCTGCTCAGAGGAGTCCGGCTGTCGGCTCACTAGCCCGGAGAAGCCCGAGCCAAAGATGGAGATCAAGTTTGAGATGTTGGACGCGTCCGGGGACGAGTCCGGGCAGAAGTCCTCGAAGCGGGCGCGCTTGCAGGGGGCGAACGGGACGCCCCCGGGGGGCTCGGCCCCCAGGTCGCCCGCGTCCTCCTCGTCGTCGTCCTCCTCCTCCTGGCCTGGGTAATACTTGCGCTTGCAGCCGGCGGCGGACGCCAGGCCGGGTCCCGGGGCGCCCTGGCCACAGCAGGGGCAGTGGGCGGAGGCGCAGCAGTCTTGGTGCAAGTAGCCGTTCTCCACCGTGGTCACCACGTGAGTGTCCAGGTCCAGCACGGTGGTCTGGCTGCTGCAGTGCACGCCGAAGTCCGAGGGGGCCGGGTACGCGCCCCGGTAGAAGCCGGGGGAGGAGGCGGGGGCCGGGGAGGTGGGCGGGGAGGCGGCGGTAGCCGCCTGAGGGGCGGCCCCTGGGGGCGCGGAGGGCGCGGAGCAGGCGGCCGAGGCGCGAGGGTCCCGCGGGCAGAGCGCGGTGGGCGCGGGCGGCGGCAGCGGCGCAGGACCCGGCTGCAGCGGCTCCAAGGGCTGCCCGCGGTGGGGCGCGCCGTGCGGCGGCTGGAGCGCGGCGCACCCGGGCAGCTCCGAGAGCGCCCCCGCGCCGCCCGCGGGCGCCCCGGCCGCCGCCGCCGCGCAGCCCCTGGGCGCCGGGTGCTGGTGCTGGTGCAGCTGCTGCTGGAGGTGCAGCTGGTGGAGCTGGTGGAGCTGGTGCAGCTGGTGCCGGGCGACAGGTTCGCGCGCCTCCGCGTCCCCGCCGCCGCCAAGTTGGAGCGGGCCGAAGTCGGCCGCGCTGGCCGGCATGCCCGGCGCCGCGTACGCGAGGTGCTGGTGCTGGTGGTGGGGCGGCTGCTGCTGTTGCTGCTGCTGCTGGCGCCGGTAGAGCTCGGCGTAGCGCTCGCTCAGGTAGAGCTGGCGCGCGTTGCGGAGCACGTAGGACACCAGGAGGTTCTTGTGCAGCTTGATGCCGCCGCGCTGGGTCCGGGAGCTGTGGATCTTGCGCAGGGAGATGCTGATCAGGCTCTGGGCGTCCAGGGCGCACTCCATGCTCCCGCGGAGACGGCGGCGGCGGAGCAGCCGCGACCGCTGCTGCTGCTAATGCTGCTGCTGTTTCGGCCTCCAGCCGGCCTCCGGGACGCGCTGGTCAGGGGAAACGGAGCCCGGGTCAGCGGGTCGGCTGCGCTCCGAGAGGAGCCGCCACCATGCGCTGCGCGCCACCCGCGGGCTCGTGCTCCCCAGACGGCGCCAAAGCAATGAGCCTCGGCCGGCCCCGGCCCCAGCTATTTAGCCGGGCGTCCGGGCCCCGCCCCACACCGGATGAGCCAATAAGAGTGCCCAAAACCTCCCGAGTGACAGACGCTACCCGCCCCGGGGCCACTAGACTGGCCAATCAGACCAAGGCGGTTCCTTTGTGCTATTCAAATACCGAACGGACCCCGGGCCTCCAACGCCGCCGCTGCCTCGAATGTTCTCCTGTGGCCGCGGCGCCGCGCGGGACTCGGAGCCACCGAGGCCGCTGTCTGCGACATGGGTCGCCTCGCAGCCGCCACGTTGGAGCCCGCGGCCGCCCTCGGCCTAGTTCCTGGGAGCCGGGGGTCGGCTCACCTGCGTGCTGCTGCTACGGCTCCTCCCCCTTCCGCATGGCTGGGCCTCACCTGCGGCAGGTGAGCGCGGCTCCCACTCCCGGCCACGCGGCACCTCCTTTCTTACCTACCGCCCCCGGGTGACCCGCGGGACGCAAGGCTTTTGCAAGAGACTAGTGGGGCCGCCGGCTTGACCTTTGGGGACCCCTCAGGAGAAAGAGATTTCGAGGTACCCTCAGCCGCCGAGTTATGTTGGGCCTGACTCCTTGACTTTTTGGCTGAGGAGACTCAGGGAACACTCGGGGAAGGGCCGTCCTCCCCACTTGTCTGACGGGAGAAACCAAAACATGGTGAATTTTGGTCTCTGATAGAGGAGGCTTGGAGGCGTGCCCCTCGCAAACAGCTGAGGTCTAAAGGCGTTCTGAGGGCTGACATCCAGTGTCCTAATCACCGGTTCTGTAACCTTTCCTTGCCTTCCTAACTAATAATAATGACAATAGGGACTGTTATTAAGTGCCTAGGACGGGGCAGGCCCGGCCAGAAGCGCCCTGACTCGCTCCCTGTGACTGGAGGCAGAGCGGGGACCTGAGTCTCTGAGGAGCGGGGTGACTCGTGGGGGAATCCCACAGCTCCTAAGGGGCAGAGCTCGGATTTGTACCAGGGCTGTGAGCTCCAGACGGGAGGCGAATACCAAGGGCCGAGGAACTCGCCCACTTAACTTTTGTTGACACTTTTGTTTTCCTTCTTGTCCTGAACCATTTACGGGCCACCTCCTCCCAGCTGGGGCCTGATATGGTGGGGACGATCTCCAGGGCGCTCTCCCCCTGGACTGGGAAGCCTGAAAGGGGGTGACTGCTGCTCAGAGGGGGGGGGGGTCCAAGGCGCCTGGGTGGGAGGGTCTCTTTGAAGTGGTCGGGAGGTTTGCCTGAGGAGGGGGTCCTCGAGTTGGCCCCTGAAGGAGGAAGAGGCTTCACAGAGAGTATGAGGGCTAGGTGGGCCTTGGGGGCGGTTGGGGGGCGGTGCTGGGGTGGGACGAGGTCCCAGGAGCAAACTTCCTGCTGTTTCCCCCTCTCCTTGGGATTTCTTCTGAGTTTCCTCTTTCCTTGGGCCTGTTGTCCTCAGCACCTACTTCATCCCTTGGCAGGAGTAAAGAGACCCAGCCAGCCCGTTCTGTACTTTCTGGGTCTCCCCTCAGACTTAAGAATTCTCCAGGTTGGTTTCCTCAAACAATTTTTCAGCATCTACTCAGTGCCGGGCATCAAGGGTAAAAACAGATTTAGGGAGCACGTACCCCACTTTTCAGATGAAACTTGGGACACTGACAGTGGAAGGCACTTGCCTGAGGTCCCACAGCTCCAGATCCAGTGCTCTGGCCTTTCCATGCCATCTGTGAACAATCTCAAACTGGTCTGAGCCCCTGTGATCAGAAGCACCTCTTCTGCCCCCACCCAGAGAAGCCAGGATTGACATTTTAGGGGAACTGTGAGAAAGGGCCTCTTACTTCTATACTATTGGTGATCTGGTGATAGGAACACACAGGAGTGGAACTTGTTTATGTGATAGTACCTGTAAGAATAAAAATATACTGCTCCTTACTTCCCCAGGGCCTGTCTTGACACAAAGCCTTCGTTCGTTTATTTATTTGTTTTTTTAAAATAAATTTATTTATTTTATTTATTTATTTTTGGCTGCTTTGGGTCTTCGTTGCTGCACGCGGGCTTTCTCTAGTTGCGGTGAGCGGGAACTACTCTTCGTTGCGGTGTGCAGGCTCCTCATTGCAGTGGCTTCTCTTGTTGTGGAGCACGGGCGGGCTCTAGGCGCGCGGGCTTCAGTAGTTGTGGCTCGCGGGCTCTAGAGCGCAGGCTCAGTAGTTGTGGCGCACGGGCTTATTTGCTCCGCGGCATGTGGGATCTTCCCGGACCAGGGATTGAAACTGTGTCCCCTGCACTGGCAGGCAGATTCTTAACCACTGCGCCACCAGGGAAGCCCCCATTCGTTTATTTTTGAAGTTCACCTTTGAGATATCATTAGCATGTGGAGGGAAGCGGGAGGTCCTATCTGGTTCTACCGTCACGTCTGGGACCCATGGCGTCTGGCACATTGCAAGATACCAAGAATGTAATTTTTTTTTTTTAACATCTTTATTGGAGTATAATTGCTTTACAATGTTGTGTTGGTTTCTGCTTTATAACAAAGTGAATCAGCTATACATATACATATATCCCCATATCTCCTCCCTCTTGCATCTTCCTCCCACCCTCCCTATCCCACCCCTCTAGGTGGACACAAAGCACCGAGCTGATCTTCCTGTGCTATGTGGCTGCTTCCCACTAGCTATCTATTTTACATTTGGTAGCGTATATATGTCCATGCCACTCTCTCACTTCGTCCCAGCTTACCTTTCCCCCTTCCCATGTCCTCAAGTCCATTCTGTACGTCTGCGTCTTTATTCCTGTCCTGCCCCTAGGTTCTTCAGAACCTTTTTTTTTTTTTAGATTCTATATATATGTGTTAGCCTACGGTATTTGTTTTTCTCTTTCTGACGTACTTCACTCTGTACGGCAGACTCTAGGTCCATCCACCTCACTACAAATAACTCAATTTCATTTCTTTTTATGGCTGAGTAATATTCCACTGTATATATGCGCCACATCTCAAGAATGTGTTATTAATGCTGATTTTGGACCTTCATTCTGTGCTTGCTGAGAATTTATTGGGGGAAACTAAGACTTTATGTGTCTTGCTCAAGGTCACTCAGCCAAGAAGAGGTCGAGGCAGGATTTGAACCCAGGTCTGTTTCCAGGATTGGAACTCGCTTTAGGTTCTTTGAAATCAGCTGCTTGCTTCTGCCGTGGGTGGATCTGAGTCCAGTTCTCAGGGCTCAGCTCATGGCGAACGTAACCTTGACTTGATCAACACCCCACGACTATCCTGACAACGGCTGTGAGACCAGGGCCTGCAGGACCCGTGAAGGAGCAAATCTCTCTCCAAGCTCAGCTCATCACTGACAGCCATTCTCAGAGCTGCACCCCCTAACTCTGGGGGTCCAGATGGGACACCAGGTAGGGATGGAAATGGATTCCCTAGCCACAGGCTGGGGGCAGGGGAGCCAGCACCCCCTACTTAGCCTCTGCCCCAAGGTGAGTTTGAACTCTTCTAAGGGTCTTCCACTCCCTGGGGCCAGCTGAGAAGTGGTCAGCCCCGTCTGCGTGGCCCCATTCTTTGGGCCCTCCTGTCTGGGGCCCGCATTCACTTGGTCTCCCCACCTTCTCAAGAATCAAGAAGTGGCTAGTGGGGAGGGCTGAGCAGTTGTCCAGCTTAATAAAACCCTTGATCTTTTTTGGGGTGGCCTGGACGGGAGAGTTGCTGCAGCTGTCGTAAGAAAACACTTGCTGAAGGAGGCAGTGGAACAGCTGAGCTCTTTGGTGCCCCTGGGAGCAATGAAGATTGGGGGGCGCACAGTAGGAATTCACAGACGTTTATAGAATGGGTGGGTCACACATAAGGCTTCTGTTCAGATGTTCAACGGCTCAGAGCAGGGTACTACAGACCGTCCAGGGCATCGGGTGTATACGTGTGTGTATGAGTATCTGTGTGCACACGTGTGCAGGGGGGCAGGTTCGAGTGAGACCAGGCTTCTTGGAATGAAGGGCTGGCCTTATTGGTCTGGGCACCTGAGAAAGGTTGGGGCGCTCACCTTTTCCCCCCGGAGCTGGGAGATTACATCTGGCCCTGAGTCACCGCTCCCTGGAGGAAGTTAATTAATGCCTAAATATTTACCGAGGGTCTGCTGGGACAGTGGAGCAGGGCACAGAACCTCTCGGGACCTGGGCTCCCGTCAAACCCCAGGTGCTGTCAGCCCCACAGTGGAGCCGTGAACACCTTGAAATGCCACATATGCCTGTGGGCACCTTTTGGTCACCCAGCTCAGAAGTGGGAGACATGCCGGGAAGGACCCTGGTCAGCTTTGGGACTTGCCTGGTGGGTTCCCAGGGATTGGTTTGGCGAAGAGGATGCAGAGACAAAAAGGTTAATTGAGGGTTTTGTATTGGGAGGAGGGGGAAGGGGGAGAGAGATTTGGAACTGACGTATTCATTCCTTTGTTCAGTGGCCCAAGAGGTATTTCCAGAACACTACTCTGGAATTCCTGCAAATGGGTCGGGGAACAAGACGTGATCCTGCCCTCAGGAGGCCACAATTCAGAGGGAAGCAGACAAGATAAACAGACCAGATGACACAGAGCGATAAGTCTGTGATAGGAAGGACGGGGCTGGAGGAGGGCAGGGGAGAGACCCCAAAGCTGGCCTGGAAAAGGCTTCCTGCAGGAAGCTGAGACTGGGAGGCCGAGGAGGGGGAGGGGCCTTTCACCAGAGAGAACAGCTTGAGGCCCAGGGCCTGGTATGCAGTAGGCACTCAATAAATATTTGTGAAATAAATCAGTCAATACATGTAAGTATGCAGAAGACACTTAGAATTGGAAGGGCCCTAGGCATCGGGCTGCCCCCATCCCTAATTTCAGATAGGTAAACTGAGGTCCAGAGAGGAGGAAGGATGTGCTGAGGTGTCGCCCCGAGCTGGGACCGGAACCCAGACGTCCCACCTCCCAGTCCAGCCCCTGGCTGCCCCAGCTCGCTGTCTCCATGGCTTGGAGTGGGCGTTGCTCTGTGGGGACTGAGATTTGGGACTGTGGACAGTGGCAGAGAAGGCATGGGGCACAGCTGACCACAGGGGTCACTGCTGAGTCCTCTCTGAGGCTGTGGAGCCAGTGGTGTTTGGACGAGGGAGCCCCCTGCTGTACCCCAAGAAGGCTGTTCTGTGGCTGATGGGCACTGGGAAGCTTGGCTGGGGTCCTGGAGCCGGGGAGCCCTCCTTCTGCCCTGAAGAACCGTCATCCTGTCAGTGTCCCAGGCACAGGTTAATGACTGGTCTGTGTTTGCCCAGCATGGTCCTGGGCAACAGGCTCAGTGCCCAGGAAGGCATCATGGCTCCTGGCTTCAAGGTCCTTAAGTGTAATGTGGAAGGTTGACAGCAGCTTGGCTTTTTGGAGCTCTTGCTCTGTGCCAGCCACTGGGCCAAGCGCTTCGCATGCTGGTCTCCTTGAAGCCCCACACCAACCTCTGGGGCAGGTTTGGTTATCATCTCCATTTTATGGATGAAGCAACTGAGGCACAGAGAGCTTGGGTGATTTGCCTGGGGTCACAGAGCAAGGAAGGAGAAGTGACTGCAATCCCAGGACTCTGGGGAAGTGGGGGCACCGGGAGCAGCAGGGGAGGACTGCAGACCCCCGCTGCTACTTTTGGATTCATTGGCCTTTTGAATGATTTCTGTACTTATCGATGGAATGTGCATACAGGGCGGATGTGATCTCTCACCTGGGGTCTCTGCCCAAGCACCTGACACCGGCTGGGTGCCCATTTGTTTGTTCACTCACCCATTCATTCATTTATTCATTCACTCACTCAATAACCATGGACTAAATACTGGCCAATGAGCAGGTGCTGTGCTAAGAACACCAGGCAGCTCTCCCTGCCAGAGCAGGGCTGAGGATCCTTTTAAGCTCCTAAGCCAACCCCGATTGATTGGTAGTGTCTGCCCGGAACCCTGGGTTGGAAGGGATTTGGTGTGTGCTCCAGTTGATTAGTGATGTCTGCCAAGGGCTCAGCTGGGAGACTTTACGGCAAACCTGCTGGGTAGCTGCCCCTGGGATGAGGATGGAGTGTCTGTTCAGCGCTTTGGACATCTGGGCTGGTTCAGCAGACAGAGTGGGGCTGGAGGTCAGGAGAAACGGGTTCTAGCCCCAGATTGGCCTGTTATCTTCAGGTAATGCGCATCGCCTCTCTTGGGCCTCAGTTTGCTCATTTGTCACCTTCCTCCAGGAGGCAGTGTGAGCATCAAATGACCGGAAAGTGCTTTGAAGAGTTGAGGGGATTAGTACTGAGATGGGAAACTCCCCCCCGCTCCCTCTCTTTTCCTTTCTCAAAATCCTGCCAGAAGCAGAGCATGCTGGGCAGGCCAGAGTTAATCCTGGGCCGGCCCTGGGTGTGTGTGTGTGTGTGTGTGTGTGTGTGTGTATGGGTGGGTAGGGGGTGGCTCAGAGGTTCCTGGCTCAGAGTTGTTTTTATAACTCACTTAGTACAGACCTTTGTCCCCTCACCGGCCTCAGCTGGGAGTTTCTAAGGAGTGAGAAGCTCCTTGGATCTTAGGAACTGAATCTGAGATTTTTTTGTTTTTTTTCATTTGAGTAGTGGGAGCTGGTGTATGTGCCACCTGCCACCTCCACCTCCCTACTCACGGAATAAAACTATAGACCATTGTGCCAGGCACAGAACTACGTTTAATATGGATTTTTTCATTAATCCTCAAAACAATCTAATGAGGTGGGTAGCACAATAATCCCCATTTCACAGTTGAGGAAACTGAGGCCCAGAGAACTGAAGTTCTGGGGCCACACATCTCCTGGCTGCTGTTGGTCCGTGGGTACCAGATTCTGATCCGAGCTAGAGAAAGACTGTGTCATCCATTCTTGACCAGCTGTGCCTCGTCCTTGGTCTTTTGTCCATTCATCCATTTACTCATTTGTTCACTTCATCCTTTTGTTCCTTCACAAATATTAAGCGCTTACTGTGTGCCAGGCTCTGCATTGGCTCCTAGAGCCAGGACAACCCCACTCTCAAGGACCTTACTTACATTCCAGACCAGACAGGAAACAAACAAGAAATAAGTAAGCAGATAAATAAACAAGATTGCAATGAGGGTGATAAAGAAGTAAATAGGGCTTTGTGATGGGGACTTGTGGCAGGAGAGTGACCAGCCTCGAAGGCACACTGGTCAGAGGGTCCCAAGCTCCCAGCTCTCCCCTGGCCCCCTCCCCACCCCCCCCACCCCCGCCGGCCTTCCCCAGGCCCAAGTCCCTGCTTCGCTGGCCCGAACTCTCCAGCAATCTGTTCTGAGCTCAGGCTGTACTCCTGTCCCTCCTACTCCCCACAACTGGTGAATTTTTAATGCTGCTTACACGGAACAAAGCAGAGTTTTTGTTTTTGTTTTGAGAGCATTTCTCAAAAAAAACCATTTCTCAAGTGTGTGTGCGCGCGTGTGTGTATGTGTGTGCGCGCGTGTGTGCGTATGTGTGCGTGTGTGTTTGTGTGTGTGTGTGTAGAGTGAGAAAGAGACAGCCCAGTGAGTACCGATCATCTGTCCTCAATTCATCTCCTGAGTTCCTTTTTATTTAAAAAAATTTTAAAACATGGGGCTAAGTAGGATCTCAGTTCGGGACTTTGTGCTGGTGAAAGGGCACCCGGGGGGTCCCTCGACATCCATGTCCTAAGCAAACCCACCTAGTTCCTGGGGGACCCAGGCCCCATCATCACGTTTGTCATACAGATGAGGAAACCAAGGTGCAGAAACAAGAAGTATCTGTACGGGTCCTCCCGCTAATGAGTGGTGGAAAGGGAGGCAGGAGTCACATGGCTCCACACTGCCTGCCCCATCACACACTCACACACACACACACACTCACACACACACACACGCACTCAGGGCTAAGTGAGTTACCTAGTCACAGCTCTGGCCTCAGGAGGGGTGGAAATGAGGGAAGGAGCCCAGCCTGTGACCTCAAAGGGGCTGGGATTAATCTGGCCGAGAAGGAGGAAGGGGAGAGAGACTTACAGGTTGGAGAGTGAACCCTTGTGGTTTGTGCTGGGGGGTCAAAACCTTTCCCTAGAACTGACCCCAGGATGTAGCAAAGTGGGTCTCCGCCTTGTGTCCTTGGTGGTGGCTCCCAGTGCCCTCCCCTTAGCCTATTTATTGAGCATTTACTGTGTACTAGCCACCAAGTTCTTGACATGAATCATCTTGTTGGATCCTCATGATAGAATCTATGACTGAAGTACTTTTATTATCATGCCCATTTTACAGACGAGGATGCTGAGGCTCAGAGAGGTGAACTGACTGGAATCTAGACAGGCTTGCCTCCACACCTGGCTCTTTTAACCCTGACACCTGGGGAAGCAGAGGGCAGGAAGAAGAAGGTGGCCTCCAGGACTCTGAGAGCTGAGGCTGGTGAATATCCTTGTGAACTTGTGAACCTTTGATGCTGTTCTGGTTCATCTTTTCAGCCTGATTTTGCTGGTTCATAGTGCTCAGGGTTGGGAGGTGGTTTGCCCCATCACTGATCCTCTAGGGACAGCAATGGCCCCAGCCTAGAGCCTCATCTCCCCTTTGTGCTGCCTCTTTGTAGCAGGGTCTTTCCTCAGTGCCTGGTTTTCCTCCTTGGCAGTGAGGAGATCTTTAGTCCCATTCATTTCTCATTCATTAGAAAATGGGAATGATTTTCATTAAGGTCTGGGTGAGTTGCGCTATGCTCTGCTGCAGTAACAAATAATTCCTGAAATCTTAGGGACTTGACCCAGTAAAAATTTCTTTCTTTCTCAGTCCAATGGATCAGAGAGCTTTCCTCCAGCCTCCTCCCATTGTCAGTTCCACCATCCCAGATTTTTTTGCTTTCAGCCTTGCACACAGGGGAGGTGGGAGCCAGTATGTGGATGATGCTGCAACATGTCTTATGGTGAAGTCTAAATTTGCATTCTTCCCTTCCATTGGCCAGAATGGAGTCACATGGCACCACCTACCTGCAAGGGAGGCTGGAAAGTGTAGTCCTCAGTTGCACACAGGAGGCAGATGGCCCGGTTCAGTGAATACACAGCTTTGTCACTGACATGAAGGCCTTGAAGAAAGCAAAAGCAGAGCTTCACCAATTTGTGGACCACAAATATAAACTAAAAGGCTCTTAGCTGGGGACAGGGTGGGGAGGGCTTCTTATCACATGGCTACCAAGAAAAGTTTATTTTTTTTAACATGTCTCTCTGTCTCCCCTCCTAGACTGTAAACTCCCTGTGGGCAGAATCCACAAGCAACTCTCTGTGCTTGATACCTTATTTAGTCCCTAGCCAAGAATAGATGCCCAATTTCTATCTGTTCAATGAACAAACATTATCTGTGCGAAAGGATATTAGTGAACAACTGTTTTAGCTTTCCATGTATCAGATGTGGACAAAAATATTTTTTAACATCAGTCTAGAATGGAAGTCCCTTTTGAAAAGAAAAAAAAAGTTTTAATCAGTCTTGTCCTTTCTTAGTGGTGAACACAGTTTTTGACCAACAAGTGTCATTCATTGCTGATTTGTTCTTTGATTCTTTGATGACTGGAGGGAGAGATTGATTCACTCTTTCAACAGATATTTGTGGAGAGTCTGCTATGTGCTAAACCCTTTCAGGATATTAGGGAATGGGAAAGGACAGTCATTCTCCAGTGGATGCAATATACTCGGAGATGAGGCTATTCCAAGGTAATGAGATCAGACACCATTTAATTCTTTGGAACCACGGCTTGATTTCTCACCTGTAGTACCAAACGCTGAATTTAATCTATTCTAAGGCACCCACTCCCCGCCCTGCCTTTCCCCCCGCCCGCATCTAATACCTCTGAAATTGTGTTGTGTCTTACCATTGATAACATCTTAGATTTGACAAAGTCTGGATATTTTACTCATTGGACTAATTAACATTTATAAGGCACATCATGCAACACACTGAATCACCCCACATTTAGTGACTAGTTCTGTCCCCATGCTGTTAAAGGCAGCCCATTTGGTATTTTCAGAGTCACGGAGAAGGGATGGAACCATCATTTATTGAGAACTGAGTACATATGAGGCACAGCACTTGCTGGTTCACAGCACAGGACTTCCAAACACCCCGTCAGGCAGCTTGTTGTCTCATCCCCAATTTACAGATGAAGAGACCAAAGCTTTTCTAGAATCCCTCACTGGAAGCGCCGGGGTTCCAACCTGGTGCTGTTCTATCCCATGTTCTGAATCATTCCTCCACCACTCTGTGCAGACACCCCCCTGAGATGTAGTCATCAGGCCCATTTCCCAGATGAGGGTACTGAGGTGTACAGAGCTCACCTGATTTGCTTAAATTTACAGAGTCGGAAAGTGGCAGAGATGGGGTTTGAACTCAAGTCTTTTCTTTTCCAGAACCCAAACGCTTCACAACTCTACTCTCCTGCCTTTGGCTTCTTCTTTCTTCCTTTGAAAAGGAGGCTGGACTGACTGGGGAATCATCCTGAGACTGGTTCTTGAAACGAGTCTGTTGGAGCCCCTCCGTCTCCAGGGGTCTGCATGAGGCCGCTCGCCAGGCTAATCTTGGCCCAGAGGGACTCGAGGTACCGACGAAGATGAAAAGGCAGCTGGTAAATTAGTGATGGCAGCCAGCCTTGCTTACAGCTCCAGAGGGGCCTGGATAAGGGGAGGTGATCCCTGTAGTGAACATTTTAGTGGGACTTAAGCAGTTTTGGAAATTTGATGGATAACAAGTGTATAACACTGATAGTGGGCTTTGCGGTGAGGTTCCTGACACAGGTTCCAATGCTTCTCCATCCAGGAACAGACCTGGGGTTTGAGTGGCACTGGCTCCACCCCCGGCTCCAGGACTGGCCACCCCATCCCCCTACTGGGCAGCAACGGGACATAACTCGAGTCAAAGCCAACCAGTGGAGGGTTCAGGTACTGTTAGGTTAGAGCAAAGCTCAGGACTTTTGTTGCTATGAGGTGGGAATTTCCATCAACCGCATTTTACAGACAGGAAAGATGAGGCTAAAAAAGTAGGATAGATTGGATTATTGTTCAGCAATTCTTCACTCCCCTTCTTCTTGAGGCAGAATAGATTTTCCTGTCCCACTGACTTTGGCATTGGCCACGTGAGTTACTTTGGCCAACAGACTGTTAGTGGAAGAGACAGGATGCCTCTTGAGAGGAAGCCTTAGGAGACATCACACGCTTCTGCCCTATGTCTTGTGTATTTGTGATCTGTCACAACAGAATATATCCCATTTGGATTCTGATACCAAAATAATGTGAAGACACACGGGGCACACTTGAGCCCAAGTCACAGCCTGGAGTCAAGTTCAACTGACCTACGGCCTGAAACAGAACTACCTAGTTGAGTCCAGCCTAGACCAACCAGTTGCAGTCAACCTAGAGACCAATGAGAATCAATGTGTAGGAGGTCTCTGAGAGTTTGAGGTTGTTTGTTAAACAGCATCATTATGGCAAAAGCTGACTACTCCATAAGTGTTAAGTGATTCTATGAAGGTCACACAGCTAATGAACGGAAGAGTCAGAGTCTAGAATTTTGGCCTCCCTATCCACTGCTTAACTGGAGTTTTCAGGTAAAGGAGCCAGTAATGAGAACAGAACTGGGACTGAGGCTTCTCTGTAGGCATTACAGACTTCCTCTAGCTTGCTTTCTTTATCTGTCTGCTGGAAATAGCAAACCCAGTGTATATTTACGCATCTCTGCTACTCCTGTGATTTCATCACCATATATCTCAAGTTTGGAGATGGAGAGTTTTGGGAAAGAAAACTGTGTATTAGCAATCTTTCTTTTGTATGAACTTCAAGGAACCTTGGCAAGACAACTAGACAGATGTTTCTCCCCTTACTGAGGGCTGTTTGATGGGTAAGCCAACTTTCTGTTAAAAGAATCTCTTTCTTAGGGACTTAATATCCTTTAGGTATATTTATGGATATGAATTTTCCTTTGAGTATTGCTTTGGCTGCATCCTATAAGTTTTAGTATTCAATGCTCTCATTTTATTTAATGTCCAAATAGTATGAAACATCTAAGTAGGCTGTAATTTCCTTTTGAATTCCCTCTTTATCTCAAGGGTTATTTGGAAAAGAGTTTTCAAATTTCTACCAAGTTAGATTAAAAGAACCCTCTCTAGCTATTAATTTAAAATTTTTATTTCACTGTGTTGAGAATGTGTTTTACTTTGGAATTTGTTGAAATTGTCTTTGTGCCTGAATACCATGATTATTATTTAAATGTTCTGTGGGATTATTATTTTCAAGAGTGCAAGTTTTCGATAGCTCCAAGTACCTGCAAATACTTGCACTCCAGGTAAAAGTAATCAAACACCTCACCCCACTGCCCCTCCTTGGTATCATATACAAGTGACTGAAAATTAGGGTGCATTTTTTTTTTTTAATTTAATTAATTAATTAATTTATTTATGGCTGTGTTGGGTCTTCATTTCTGTGCGAGGGCTTTCTCTAGTTGGGGCAAGCGGGGGCCACTCTTCGTCGCGGTGCGCGGGCCTCTCACTATCGCGGCCTCTCCCGTTGCGGAGCACAGGCTCCAGACGCGCAGGCTCAGTAATTGTGGCTCACGGGCCTAGTTGCTCCGCGGCATGTGGGATCTTCCCGGACCAGGGCTCGAACCCGTGTCCCCTGCATTGGCAGGCAGATTCTCAACCACTGAGGGCGCATTTGTTTTAAGAGAAAACTCCCCAAGGTCCAGCCTAGCCAGGGGTCTGTTCTGCTGGTGACTTTGGGCTCCATCTCTTCCTCTGAAGAGATAGGTTTTGTTGGTTGGCTCCTGCAGTGTTTGTCATAACAAACATGAATGAATCCTGCAAAGAGGGGGTCCAAGTGGAAGAAGCAGTTAATTAATATTTGACTCCTGCTGGGCATGTGTGGGGGTGGGTAGAAGAGGCTGATTTTTGGTTTTCTAGTTTATTCACTTTTCTGCTTTCCCTTCTGCTAGTTACTGCATTAGGCTCTCCTCTTTGTTCATAAAATTTGCATTTTAAAAATGATCTGGGAGGTACTGAATAACTATTTGGTCACAGTGAATTTTTCACAAATTAATAATGCTCCAGCTTCTTGCACAGATTCCGGGCCATTTCCTGGGCTCTGGTGGAGGTCTGGGCCATTGCTTCATTGCTGTGGCCGGTTACTAGCTGAGTGTGTGGAATACTCATCACTATTATTTACTTGCAGGGCTGTTTCCCCTTGCTAAACACTCCTGTGCACCATCTTACCATCTCCATAGCTATGCTGTGGGGGTGGGACATATACTCCTCCATTTTCCAGATAAGGAAACTGAGACTTGAGCAGGTTAAGTCGGTGCTTCTCAAACCTGGCTGTGCCTCAGAACCACCGGAGGGCTTGTTAATTATGCAGAAGCTTGGGAGGGAGAGTGTCATCACACTGACTCTTACGTGAGTCTAAGCACCCCAGACTCCCCTCTGGTCTCAGCTGCCAGCCAGCACTTCCTGCCTCCCAGGGGCAGCTGGGGATTCTCTGGTGGGGGTGGGGGATGCGATGGGTTCCAGAGGTGAGAGAGGTAGGAAAAGGCGAGAGCTCTTCGGGAGGAAGCTGCCTTGTATGCCAGGCTGGGACTGGGCGAAAATTCCTGCCCTCACTCCCTGCTCACCCCAAGATGTTCTGGGACCCAGCTGGACCTCATCCAACCTCTCTCCGTCCCCTGAGTCCCAGCCTGTGCTAAGTCCTGAGGAAGACTCTGAGGAGCACATCGTCTGATGGGGGAGACAGTCATGGGTGGGCTGCCTTCACAGTCAGCCCTCCCCCACACTCAGAGAACACAGTGGAGCAAGTGTCCAGCCCTCCTGTGGTTCTGCAGGCCTGGAATACAATCCCTTCCTTGCTCCCACCCCTTCAAAATGTCCCTTTCTAACGTCACTTCCTCCAGGAAGCCTTCCTTGATGTCCCCATCAGACCTATTCACTTCTCTTTGTCCCCGTGGCTCTGAGCATCTCTGCTTAGCAAACATCCCACGGGTTGGGTTCACACTGATGTCTGTCTCTCCTTCTATCCTTCTCCTACCCTCGATGGCCAGCTCCTCCTGGGAGGAGGCACCTGCTTTGGAGGCAGAAAGACCTGGGGTCCGGTCCTGGGACTGCCTGTTGAATTTTTCCCTGGGACCTTGGGAAAAATGATGTCACCTCTTATAGGTTCCATCCCTCCGTCCCCATAACTGGGGATTACAGTTATGTCTGGCCTCATCCCTTCGGCTCACAAGCCCTGGCTCTGCCACATGCTCACCCTGTACAGTAGGCCCTGCTATTTAACCCTTGAGCCTCAGTTTCATCATTTGTTAAATAGGGATACTAAGAGCACCCAGTTCGTGGGGTGGAGTGAAGATTCAGAGAGATGACACATAGCCGGTGGTGTCTGGCACAGGCGGCAAGCTTGGTCAAGGCCAGCCCTTCCCAGATAATAACCAAACCCAGCAGCTTCTTCCTTTGTTGTCCCCTCTGTGGAATTTGGCTTGAAGGTGAGAGGAGCCCCCTTCCTCCCTCACCAGAAAGTAAAGAAAGAAGAATCACAGAAGCCACTGCCTGTGAATCTGGCTGCTCCCCTTGCATACCCATCAAAGTCCACACACAAATTTTTCAGATAGGAAAACTGAGGCCCAGACTGGGGAAGGAACTTGCTCAGGGTCACACAGCGTGGTCCAGGGAGGGCTGGTCAGGAATGCAGGTCTCCTAACTGACTAGGTTGTCCACCACTCTTCCTTTTTGGGTTGAGTTTGCAGTTCAGGTCCTACAGTCTCAGGGCTGGTCTGCCCCGTCCATCCATTCACTCCGTCATTCACTTATGTTTATTAAGCAGCTGCTCTGTGCTGGCCCTTCTGCTGAGCACCGTGAGGGTCTCCGAGGTGGCCTGCTGATGAGGCAGGATTTACAGTCAGCTGCAAGTCACAGAAACCCGACCAAGATGGCTTAAACACAGAACCCAGACAGTCCTGGGAGAGGCAGTCAGAGCTGGGCAGCCTCTCGGGATGTCCTTCTGGCTTCCTGCTCCGCTATCCCTAGCATGTGGCTTTCATCCTTATGGCACAAAATGGCTGCTTCACCTCCAGGTATCATGATAGCATTCCAGGCAGGAAAATAAGGGTGAAGATCAGGGAAAAGTGAAGGGCAAAGGATAAAAGGCTCCTGCCAGGTGAATTCCTCTTTTTATCAGAAAAACAACCGATTTCCTGGGTGTTCCCAGCAGGAGACTCCTAATTCCATTTCATTGGCCAGAATTGGGTCAAGCAGCCCAGCTAGCTGCAATGGAGTCTGGGAGGTGAATATTTTATCTGAGCATATTTACTCACTTCAAACCAAAGTTCTGTTAGGAGGGGAGATGGAGCTGAAATGGACACCCAGCTGGCCAGTAGTATTCTTACCCACCCGACAGGGTCTCTGCCCTCAAGGAGTCCACGTTTGGGGGCCACGTAGATTTGGACCTTTTCACTGTAGTTGGAAGTAGCAAGCAGCTGGCGTGTGCTCAGGAGAGACCCTCAGTTCTCTTTTACCGTCCTCGGAGGCAGTGTCCTCTGCCCAGTGCAGTGCCTGGCGCACAGTAGGGGCTCGGTCAATATCTGTTGGGGAAACAGGGGAGGAGGTTCTAGAAAGCAGTACTTCCAGGGCTTTTACCATGAGCCAGTTTAACTTCCGCAGTGGTTTAGGTGATGTTTTCCGGGCTTTTAGTTTGGACCTTCACTAAATGCCTCCTCCAGAGATGAGATGGTGCGGGGTGTGGAGGCGGGGGTGGCTGAGACCAGGCCCTCCCTCGGGGAGAGGGCCCACTTCTGTGGTAGGCTTCAGTGATGCTCAGGCCTTAGTTCCCTCCATGGAGACCTGTGCCCTACCTCTGCCACGCCCTGGAACCCAGGAGGGAGGAAGCTGTCCCCTTCACTGAGAACAACGCCGAGCCCCAAGTGCCAGGTGCTTCTCACGCATCTTCCACAGGTGGCTCACGACCACCCCCGAGAGAGGACGTGCCCATCCGGCCCTGCTCTACAGAGGGGGAAACAGAGTCTCAGCCACTTGCCTGAGGCCTCCAAGCTTGTAGGTGCCGATCTGGGATTTGAACCCAGGTTGTCCAGTCCCAAAGCAGCCACCGTCTGTACCGACGGCCGACGCCACCTCTTCTAGATTAGGAGGCACTGGTCCTCTGCTCGCTGCGGATGGGCTGTGGCTGGGAGTGGGGGTGGGAGGCGGGAAATTCCCCAGCGGTGGGAAGGCAGATGTGGGTCAGGCGGGAGAGGCAGGAAGAGGTGCCAGGGTGCTGGGGGCGATGCTCCAGCAGCTACTCCCCCGTGTGTGGGGTCGTCAGACCCTGGGCAGGGGACAGAAGCCTGGTGGCATCGCCCTGAGCCTGGCACCCCTCGGCTCTCCTGGTTCTTGGAGTTGACACTGGACCCAGCGCTCAGCTGCTCGCCAGAGGCAGCGTTTCTTTCCTTCCTTCTTCCTTTTTTCTGAGACACACTGATCTTGGCTGTGGCGCTACATTCGCTCTATGGGAAAAACTTGTTTTCGTTGGTAAACTCTGGCGCTATGACTCAGAAGACACCCAGGGAGCAGCCTCCTGGTGTCAAGGGGCTGCTCAGCTAATGAGCTAATGTTTATAAAGTGCTTTGAAGACGAAAAATTCCATGCGAAGGCCGAGGGTTTGTGCTGTTATTTGGGGGAGAGGATGAGGAAGGAGGATGGGGCGGAGGGAAGGGGCAAAATATTGCTGAGAAACAGCCCGGAACCCCTTGGGCTGTGCAGGCAGGCTGGCTCTGCTCGGCTATGGTGCAGGCGCCTGTCTAGGCAGAAGCCACAGCTGCCCCTTTGTTCAGAGCAGGGCAAATCTGAACCGGCCGCACTGCTTTGATTTAGTTTTTCTCGTAGCAGGGGGTGCGGTAGATGGGACTTAAGTGGTCCCTGCCCTCAAGACCCAGCCCTTTTAGGCTGGGACAGTGAACCAAGTCGTCAAAATAGCCCCCTTGCCCAGCTGGCGCACAGTCAGCAAGTAGCTCCTGTCATTCATTCGTTACTCATTCATTCATTCAACAATTACTTTTACCTGTGCCAGGCACTAGCCATGGAATGAAAGACAGAGCAGACAGTCCCTGCCCTCTTAGAGTTTACATCCTGGAGGGGGAGATGACATCTAACAGAGCCAGATGTCAACTGCCCTGCAGTTATGAGTGTGAAAGGGCAGAGGAGGAGAGACACAGAAAGTCATGGGTGTGGGAACCAGACCTGTCCCAGCCCAAATACAGGAGTACCAAGAAGGCTTTCCTAGGAGGGGTGGCTCAAAGAAAGAGTGGACATTTCCAGTTCCCAAGCAAAGTGGGAGAGAGAGAGAGCATGTCAGGCAGGGCAGCAGTGTTAATTAACACATTAATGAATTAATCCAACAAACCCTTAGTGAATGCCTACTATGTACCGTGCACCGGAGATACAGAGGCGAGTAATACAGGTGTAAATCCTGACAACCCCCCTCCCAGGAAGCTCACATTCTGTATAATAAGCAAATGAAGAAATAAGTTGAAAGAGAAAGTATCAGCTAGCAATAAGGAATGGTGGTAAAATTAAGCAAGGTCATATGGTAGAGGGGAGGCTCTGGCGAGGCTCCCCCAGATTGTGTAGTGGACCAGGAGGGCCTTTCGGAGGAGGTAGCATTTAAGCTGAGGCCTGGATGATGGAGGGAACCAACCACGAGTAGACGTGGGCAGTGCAAAGGCCCTGAGGCAGGAATGAGCTCAGTGTGGTCAAAGAACCAAAAGAGGCCAGTATAGAGGCTGGAGTACAGTGAACCCCAAGGAGAGCAATAAGATATGAGCTCAGCAGGGACCATTCATGCAGGGTTGTGTATTATCAGCATCGTGTTCAGGTCAAATAAAGAAACTCTGTTACAGCAGCTTAAACAGATAGGGGATTCTGACTTAGACAACAACAAGCCAGGGGTGAGCAGTCAGGGGTTGGCATAGAGGTTTATAGATGCCACCAGGCGCCCTGGCTCTTTCTATCTTCCTTTTCACTATCCTCAGCAGGGAGGCCTTGAACTCACATTGGTGCCTCATGGTCACAATATGGCTGCCGAACCTCTGGGCCTCATGTCTGTGTTCCAGGCAGGAAGAAGGGGAAAAAGCTAAAAGCCAAAGAGCAAAGGGTGAAAAGGCCTTTTCCCTGCCAGACTCCATCTCTTTATTCAGAAAGGGAATTGCTCCCCAGAGACTTCTGTTCTATCTCATTAGCTAGAACTGGGTTACATGGTCATCTCAAACTGAAAGAGAGGCTGGGAAAATGGAGTTTTACAATTTTGCTCATCTCTACAGTAGAAGATGGAAAGGGAGAGGGATTGTAATGCCCTTTGGGTTGCCAACCCATAGCTTTGGCCAAAGGCCTTCCTTCCCTTGGAGGGAAGGGTTTGGTGACTTCTGGGGCAAGGAATGAGCTGGGGTCAGACTATGGACTGTGGATTTCATCTGGAGGGCCACAGGGAGCCACGGACGAGTTTTCAGGAGGAGTGACATGGTTGTATTTGCACTGAAGCTCTGCTATTTAAGCTGAGCACCTGCGATGTGTCGCTGAGGGAGACACATTCCATGCTCGCCTTGAAGACTTGACGGGGGAGTCCTCAGGGCTCAGATTAAACTCGAACCCCTTAGAGAAGAGCCTCCAGCTCCCAGCTCTCTCCTATGTGCACCTCCCGCACGGCCAGCTGTCCCCCAGTCGGCACCCAGTGGCGGTCCACAGATGGCTCCTGGCTGTCCCACAGTGTTGCAATGGGGCACAGAATGGAAAGTGACTCACACCGGCACCTCTCCTGCTTGTAAAACGCTGGTTTCAGATCCATCATCTTTGGTTTTTCTGCTAGAACTACCCCACGAGGGGGGTGTACTGTGCCCTCCTTTCATTGATGGGGAAACAGGCTCAGGGAGGCGAAAACTTTCGCAGAGTAAGGGCTGGGCTCTGCCACATTGAGGGAGGATGCTGGGCATGAGATGCTTTTGCCCCTGGAACTCTTCCTCACACCACTATGTGCAAGGCTGGGTGAGACGTGTGTGTGTGTGTGTGTGTGTGTGTGTGTGTGTGTGCGTTGGGGGGTGGGGCATCTAGAAGACAGAAGACCCAGGCCCTGTCCTTGGGGAGCTTAACATCTGGGGTTGCCTCCTTGTACCAACTTCCTCTGACTTGCTGTGTGACTTAGGGCAAGTTCCCAGATCTCTCTGGGCAAATTTCTTCTTGGGGATAATGAAGGGATTTGCAGGAACGGTTCTGGTTTTTCCCACCCCATCCATCAAATTCACTCTTTGAATTTCAAAGATTCCAGTCCATTGTTGTCCACACTCTGTTTGTGTCTGTCTTTAGCTCAGAAAATATTCATCCTCACCTTCCCTGTCCCCTCTGCTCTTACAGCCTCATACTGTACTCTTTTGGACCCAGCACAAATAATTAAGTATGCGATTAAATGTCACATGTCTGTCTCCCTGCCTGGACTGTGTGCCAGCAAAGACGGGGACCATGTCTGTCTTTATCTCTGTCTTCCAAGAGATGAGCTCAGGGCTTGGCACAAAGTAGCTGCTCACGGAATAGAGTAGTTGTTGTGATGACGTTGATGATGATGAGGGTGGTGGTGATGATCATGATGAAGATGAAGATGAAGAAGAAGTGTTGCTGGGAGAGACCGCTGCTGGAGTGAAGGGACGCCCAGCCAGGCCTGAAGCATCCTCAGCCCCTCCCTACTAGCGGGCTGCGGAGGCTCAGTATTTCCCTGAGAGACCGCCCAGACGCCTCTTTCCCCAGGCCGCGCCCCTCTGGGGAGAACTACAGTCCCCAGAAGGCCGTGAGGGGTGGTGCTGCCGGCGGTCGCTCCTCCCGGACACGCCGTGGAGCGCGGCATCATGGGAGTTGTAGTTCAGCCCCGTGGCCCTGGTTGCTTCGCCGCTGGCGCGGACGTGAGCGGAGCAGCCGGGCACCCGCAGAGCTTGCGGTTGGTGGAGGAGCGCAGGCCGCTTTCCCCAGTGGAGGGCACACCCGTGGAAGGCCCTTTGAATTAACCCTCACGACACTGAGGACCCCTGGATAGCTTGGTCGCATTCTCCCGGGAGCCCTTTAAGGGGCGGGGCCGGGCGCCTGCCCCATCCCTGACTCACCAACCCTCCTCTCACAAACATCAGCCCCCAGCGGCATGCGATCCGGCGCTTTAAAACCCGTGATCTCACTGAAACCTTTCCAGTCTCCATTGGCCAAGCATTGTCAACTGTGTATCTGGTCCTTTGGGGTCAGGGTGGGGCGTGAGAGGGGGATCACAGGCATTCAACCATCAATAACACATAAGATGACCCCACCTGAGTCGTGGGGAGGGCGGCCCAGGGGCCTGAAAGAGACCCTAGCTACGGGCAAAGGGGCAAAGCTTCCAGAGGGCGGTGATATTCAGACTGGGCCGGGGTTGGCCAGATTAGGAGCAGGGAAAGGTGTTCCAGTTGGAGGGAACAGCATGAGGGAGAGCTCTGCGGCTGGAGGGGACTTGGGGCTAAGAGGCCAGTGTGAGAGGTGGGGAGTCCAGTGGGGGCATCTGAAGGACCTGGAATCATGGTGAGGAGTGTTCATTTGATCTCACATGGATGTGTGTTTCTCAGGCAGGACGGCCGGCCTAAGGTGTCAGTGGCAGAGCCTGGACCCAGCCCAGGGGCCTTGTCTGTAGGTCCTGACTTGCTCCAGGGCAGGGTTGCAGCAAGAGCTGGTCTGGTGCTGTTCCAGGAGTCACCAGGGAGATGGGGGAGCTGTGGGTTGGTTGTGGGGCAGGCTCAGCCTCCCTGTTACTGGGAGGGGAAACTGAGACTTTGGGCAAACTTCTGCTGAATGAGCTTCTGTGTGAGATCCAAGAAAAGCCTTCTCCTCCTCAGACTTTCCAACTGTCAGGAACCAGCCCTGGGAAATAGGGGAGGGTCATTTTCACACCCTCTCCCCATCCCAGATGTGGTAGAAGCAGAACGGATTCAGGCCAGATGTTGGGGATCCATAGGCCCAGCAAGTTGCATGGGGGTGGAGGGGGCCATGTTTGGAGTTCTGCTGTTTGAAAATGAGCCCTAACTGGGTTGCTGCTCTGGTTTTCTCTGCTTTGACACTGTGGCCAAGAGACCCTGGGGATGCGCTTTTGGGCTCTGCTCACATCTAAAGAGAGAGGCAGGAAGCCCGGGCCTCAATTATGACAGTACCTGGGTTTTGCTTCCAAGGTAACCTTGGCAAATTGTTCTCAGCCTACTCTCTGTCCCCTCTGCCTGGAACCCAGGCTCCGTATCTGGCACCTTGGGCTCGTGGACTGCTGGGGAGTGTTCTAGATACGTGAGAAAGCCTAGTAGGAACAAAGCCCCTGTGACCCCATCAGAAACGCTGGGTGCCTGTGCTCTGGGTGAGGATGGGGTCATCTCAGTGTGGCTGCGTCCCCCAGATCAGAGGCCTGGCTGGCTGTGGTTTGCCTTTGATTAATAAAAAATGGGGAAGCAAATCAATGACCCCCTCACAAATGCAATTCAGACAGTAGGAAAAAAATCTCTCTTGAGGCTTGGGGGCCTCTTCTTCCTGAAAAGATTGGAACACACAGAAAGTGTTGGCCTGAGATCCCCCCCACCCCCCAAAATCCCGGTGGGAACTGCGCATTTATGCTCGAACAGGGGAGGGGACTCTGAATATTTAAGTTAAAAACTGACGATATGTGGGGCCACGAGGAGGGGCTGGGAAGAACAAGGGGGCCGTTTGTCCCTGAGGTCCCTTCCCCAGTGGGACCCTTGGGAACTGTCTCTACCTGGCTCCTCACCCTCTTGATGGGGATATTCTGGAAACCAAATGGTTTCCCCAGGTGCCTGCTAGTCTGGCTGAATCAGAATCTCCCCGGAGGCTGGCTAAATGCAGATTCCTGGGCCCCTCCCATCCTGAGATCCTGATGCAGAGAGGAGGGGCCAGGAATAAGGTTTTATAAGCAGCTCCCAAGGCCGTGGTGACGGGCATCCGAGTGTGGAGACACTGCTCTGGAGTGTAAGGCGGCAGCGAAGCATGGAGGACACAGCTCTGGGGTCACTTCAATCCCAGCCCAGTGCTTACTGTGTAACACTGGGCAGGGGACGTCCTTCTCTGGACCTCGAGTCCTTGTCTGTGAATGGTGATAAAATGGTGTGCAGCAGCTTCCCGGGGTTGCACGAGGTGTGCATAATGTTATCATTATTGTTATTGTTGTTCCTGGGAGGGAGGAAGGGGAGGCGACAGCTTTTGAATTTATTGCCATCTAAATGACTCCAGTTCTTATTGCCTCGAGTGCACACTGTGGGGCGTGGTGCCCTTCCCTTGTGTGCTGAGGGAAACCACCCTCCAGATCAGGGCCGGTCAGAGCTGGACCCACGGGCCTCCTCATACCAGGTCTGGGTGTGGCCCAGTGGGGTGGGCAGGTTAGCCTGTGGGAGGAGGGTCTTGGGATGCCTGGTCAAGGTGAGTGCGATGACCCTGCTCCGTTTCTCCTGGGGACAGCCCCTCCTGACCACCCAGGCGGAGGGGCTGGCTCCCTCCTCGGTCATCTCCTTTGGGCCATCTGGTCGGCTCTGGTGGCCGCACAGCGAGGCTCCTAGTGATATGTTTACTTGTCCGTTTCCTCTTTGGGGCTGAGTTCTCTGAGGAGGGCCCTCTGTCTTCTCTTTACACTTAGGCCAAAGCCAGACCCAGCCTGTAGATCCGCCGCTCAGGGTGAGATGGGAACATGGGCTGTGGCTGTTGTTTTTCCCTGCCCCCTGCTCCACGCTCACCCTCGGTTCCCTGGTTCCCTCGGTCGGGGACGAGACTGTGACCCTGGCCTGGCCATCCCCCTGGCTAGAGGGCTTGGTGGGTGTCGTCATGTGACCCAAGGCAGGCCAATGAGATGTAATCCTGGGACAAGGGCTCAGATAAGGGGGAAAGTGAAGCTCTTTTCTGCTGGCAGTCAAGGCTGGTAGGGTATAAGGTAAAAGGTCAACCACGTGGACAGCCTGGGCAAAGATGAAGCCAACATAGTAGAGAACACTGCTGAGAGATGGAGTGAGACAGAGAAAAAGAGACGACATTATTGGAACACCTGGATCCAGCTTTGCCTGAAGTAGTCTCTGCCTTCTGGCTTACAGAAGATTGAGTTGGGTTTCTGTACTTGCAACTAGCTCTGACTGATACAGAAAGCTTGTTTCACCATTCTTCTGTCCATCTGTCCACCCAGCCAGCCCACATTTACTGAACTCCTGCTCCACGCCAGCCCCTATGCTGGAACCTCAGCCCTCACAGACTGAAGGGGGAAGTGACAAGGTGACACAAGCTTCTTACCTCATGGGAAACTAGGAGCTGACACAGAGGTGAGCCCTGGAGGCTGTGGGCGTGAGAGTCTCTGTGTTGTGGGGAGGGGGAATCCGGGCAGGCTTTGTGGAGGAGGTGACCTTTGGGCTGGGCTTTGAGGCACAGGCAGGATTTCACTGGTTTGAGGATCAGGGAGGGGACCTTTCAGAGCAGAAGGGGTCACAAAAAAGCAGGTAGAAAAGACGAGGAACACTTGAACCCTGCTGCCTTGGGTGGAGGGGTTGAGATTTTGTGAACTGCTGGGACATATGTAATAGCAGTACTGCTACTGATGATCAGTAACCAACATTTGTTGAGCAAGCACCGTGGTAGCTCTTGATGTTTATTTTCTCATTGATTCTCTCCGCCTCCCTGTAGGAGAAGCATGTGCATTATCTCCATTTTAGAGACGAGGAAACTGAAGCCCAGAGAAGTGACGACCTTCTCAAAGTTTTGCAGAGGCCAAGTGTGCCAACCAGTCTCTCTGATTTCCATCCCAAGTTCTTAACCGCTCAGGCCCACGTGGACTCTTTGCAGCTCTGCATTTTTAGCCACGTCTTCCTAAATGCCTTGGCAGGAGGTTGGGGTGGAGGCCAAAGAAGCAGCCCTGGCCATTTCTGGAGTTTCCAGTGCTGGGGAGTGAGTGGGAGGGGGCTTGCCCTGTAGGCAGTTTCCCAAGATGGCGCTGGAGACTCTCGAAGTGATTGCTGTGGGACCCTCCAACCCGTCTGCCTTCCTCCAGCCTGAGCCCTCCCACTTCCCATCTTTGCCACAGCAACCAGAGTGATGGAACTTTTGAGGGTGTATATGCTCAGTTCTCTCTGTTGCGGAACAGTCTTCAATGGCTCCCTATTGCCCTTGGGTAAAATCCAGGCCCTTTCCCTTTGCCTACAGGCTCTTCAGTCCCTGGCCCTGCCCACTGCTCAGCTTCTTTTTTGGAGCCCAGCGTCACACTGAACCATGGCCACCCTCCCCTCTGAGCTTCAGGAGGCACACTGCCTTTCCACCTTCCAGAGTCAGCCCAGGTGTGCCTTCTGGCCCAGGTATCCCCTTTCAGTGGGGCTTGGGGTCCTCTTTGGGCTTATACTTCCCCCATCACAGCACTTTCCTTGCCGCATTGCCATTGGGTGTATGTCTGGCTTTCCAATTAAAGACTGCAAACCCCTTGAGAGCAGAAATCAGGACCCTGGCCACCTCCATCTCCCCGATGGCCACTCAGGCCGTGGCACACAGGGGCTCATGGTGAGCGGATAGATGCACGGCCCCAGCTTTCTTCACCACTTCAAGGACCACCCTCCTTTCCTGGACACCGGTTAGAAAGGAGAAGAGAAAGAGGCATCCCGGCTCACTCCAAAAGCTGGCCTGCAGGTTACTCTCCTGTTAAAGCAGAGGTGACCCCTTGAGTCTTGCTGGGCTGGCCGGCCTGACAGCCACGGCTGCCTGAGTCCAATGCTCAGAGGAGGGCTGCCGGGAGGGAGGGATGGAGGGGACGAGAGGGTCACTTCCTGATTGGGAGCAGGACAATGACATGGATGGGGGGGCGTGGAATGGCTCTGCTGTTGCCCTTTGCTTGGCTGGTGAACTTGTCGCCTTTCAGCCTGCCGCCCTGCCAGAGCTCCTGAAAACACAGGCCTGACCCCCATGCCCTCTCCCCCTGCCCTGGAGACCCCCTGACCTGACAGGTCCCATGGGACAGACAGCGCCACTCAGCCAAGGGTGTGTCTGTCTTGCTCACTGGGGGATCCATAGAATCTAATATGGTACCTGACGTTTAGCAGGTGCCCAATGTGTCTTTTTTTTTTTTTTAATTAATTAATTTTATTTTTGGCTGTGTTGGGTCTTCGTTTCTGTGCGAGGGCTTTCTCTAGTTGCAGCGAGCGGGGGCCACTCTTCATCGCGGTGCCCGGGCCTCTCACTATCGCGGCCTCTCTTGTTGTGGAGCACAGGCTCCAGACGCGCAGGCTCAGTCGTTGTGGCTCACGGGCCCAGTTGCTCCGCGGCATGTGGGATCTTCCCAGACCAGGGCTCGAACCTGTGTCCCCTGCATTGGCAGGCAGATTCTCAACCGCTGCGCCACCAGGGAAGCCCCCTGACGTTTAGCAGGTGCCCAATGTGTCTTATTTCAAGTGTTGCCGGAATGTCAGGCTGTGAGTTCCCACTTCTGATTTGGAAAGAATGGCCTCCATAATTATCTTCTTAGAGAATCTTAAAAAAAATAGATATTTATACAGCCATGTTCATCACAGCGTTATTCACAATAGTCAAAATGTGGAAGCCACCCAAGTGTCCACTGATGGGTGAATGGATAAACAAAATGTGGTCTATACATGCAATGGAATATTAGTCAGCTTTAAAGAGGAAGGAAATCCTGACTCATGTTACACCATGAATGAAGCTTGAGGACATTCTGCTACGTGAAATAAGCCCGTCACAAATGGACAAATACTATGGGATTCCACTTATATGAGGTACCTAGATTATCAAATTCATAGAGACAGAAAGTAGAATGGTGGGTGCCAGGCGCTGCGGGGAGGGGGAAATGGGGAATTGTTTGATGGGGACAGAGTTCCAGTTTTGCAAGATGAGAAGGATTCTGGAGATGGATGGTGGTGATGGTTGCACAACCATGTGAATGGACTTAATGCCACCGAACAGTACACTTAAAAGCGGTTAAAACGGTAAATTTTATGTTTATTTGTAGTTTATGCAATAAAAAATGGAAAAAAAACTTTCTGAATTTTTTATTATGGAGGTTATTTAGCTTTAATTTCTCCAGATGGAAATTTTCAAGCATTTACCGAAAATGGAGAGGATGGTATAATGAGCCCCGTGTGCCCATCACGCAGCTGTGCCAACCATCGCTCATGGTCAGTGTCATTTCACCTCTGTCCCCCACCCCCCTGCTTCCCCTCCCTATTTACTTTGAAGCAAATCCCAGACATCATATTGTTTCATCTGGAAATACTACAGAGTGCAGTTCTAGAAAATAAGGTCTTTCAAAGTGTAACACATAGCTACAATACCTAAAAAACCCAAATCAAACCATCACATTTCTAAGTGCAAATATATTTCATACCTAATTATACATGTAAAACACTTATGCAGTGTCATTACATAATGGTCTCATTTCCAATGGTCTCAATTTACATTTAATAGATAAACATATCTATTTAATATTTAGGGTATTCATATATTAGATACTTAATATATATTTATATTTATGTATTTAATATGTGAAAATATATACAACATGCATCCATATGTGTTTATTTTCATTTGAACCAGCATCTAAATAAGGGCCACACACTGAAATTGACAAGTGCTTTTAATCTGTTCTTAAATAGGCTCCCCGAGTCCCATGTTGTTTTCCTTGCAATGTATTTGTCATGAAGAGTTCCCCTTGGTCTGGATCTTGCCGACTGTGTCCCCTTGGTGGTTTCTAACCTGTTTCTCTTCTCTCTGTATTTCCTGTAAATTGGCATTCGGGTCTAGAGGCTCTTCCAGATTTAAGTTCGCTGTTTTTGGTAAGACGACTTCAGAGGCGTGCTTTTGAAGCACTTTCCCCACCAGGCACAACACCCTCTGGTTTCTCATTTTGGGAGGTCAGCAGCCAGTTGCTCCTCATGGTCCAGACCCATTAATTCATGAGGGGCTGCAAAGTGGATGTAGCCCAGCGCTATCCCTGCTTCATCGATTAGCTGAGATGTTCCTCCTCTATGTTTGGGCACCAGGTTATACAGTTTGACTAGGACAGGTAGAACAGATGCTCCATCCTTTCCCTTTATTTACCATCTTTTACCACCCCCTCTCCCGCCCCCTTATTTTTTTTATTTTTCATTTTTATTTTTATTTATTTTTGTCTGTGTTGGGTCTTTGTTGCTGTGCGCGGGCTTTCTCTAGTTGCAGCGAGCGGGGGCTACTCTTTGATGTGGTGTGCGTGCTTCTCACTGCGGTGGCTTCTCTTGTTGCGGAGCACGGGCTCTAGGCGCGCGGGCTTCAGTAGTTGTGGCTCACGAGCTCAGTAGTTGTGGCTCGCGGGCTCTAGAGCACAGGCTCAGTAGTTGTGGCACACGGGCTTAGTTGCTCCGCGGCTTGTGGGATCTTCCCGGACCAGGGCTCGAACCCGTGTCCCCTGCATTGGCAGGCGGATTCTTAACCACTGCGCCACCAGAGAAGCCCCCGCCCCCTTATTTTTAACTGAGGAGGAATCTGGGGCTCTGAGGCAACATGTGACCCAAATTCTGGGTCACGAAGCAAAGGGCCCAGCTGGGCAAGGGCTACATCCTCTCTATGTTCACCCCTGGTCACTTCTGCAACCCAAGAGGTGAAAGGGCAGATGTAGTGTTGGAACTGACCTTGGGCCGCAGTCTTGACCCTGTTCCCTGAATCCTGCAGACCGCCCCGCGCTCATTGGCTGCGTCGGGTGCATCACCCTCTTTGGCTCAGTGCGAGGGATGTTTGGGGCAGGTCCCAGCAAGCAGTGGACCCTCCTCTCGCCTTACCTCCGGCTGCTCAATGCCCAGGCCGACCATACTTGCTTGCTCTCAGCTTTCGGTTCTGGAGAAGAACCAGGCCTCCCTTTGGCCTCTCTTCCAGGGCAGCCTTGTGGTGGAGGCCCTACCTCGCCTCTGAGCAGCTCCTATGGATGTCACGGAGGCTTTCTTGGTTCTCACTGTGGAAGCCAAGCTCCAATCCTTTGCTGATGTTCTTCAAAACCAAGTCCTGCACCAGGTACTAACATCTCATTCATTGACTGATCATTTTTCTCTTGTTCTTTCTTTCTTTAAAAAAACAAATTTATTTATTTATTTTTATTTTTGGCTGTGTTGGGTCTTTGTTGCTGTGCACGGGCTTTTCTCTAGTTGCGGCGCACGGGCTTCTCATTGGGTGGCTTCTCTTGTTGCAGAGCACGGGCTCTAGGTGCGCGGGCTTCAGTGGTTGTGGCACTCGGGCTCAGTAGTTGTGGCTCGCGGGCTCTAGAGCGTGGGCTCAGTAGTTGTGGCCCACAGGCTTAATTGCTCCGCGGCATGTGGGATCTTCCCAGACCAGGGCTCGAACCTGTGTCCCCTGCATTGGCAGGCAGATTCTTAACCACTGCGCCACCAGGGAAGCCCTTTCTCTTGTTCTTTAAATTTTCTTTTTAAAGACAATTTAACAGTTTCATTGACTATAATTGACGTGCAATAAACTGCACCTATTTGAAGCATACAACTTAACGATGAACTGATAATTTATGGAGCACCTAGTACATATCAGGTACTTGCCTGACTGCCTGTGGGGGTGGAGTAGCTTTGATGTCAGACATCCTGGGTCAGAATCCCAGTTGGAATCCCAGTAACCAGCCCTGTGACCTTGGGCCACTTGTGTCCCTAGGTGAGGCCCTGGGTTCTCATCTGTGACACCTCTTGGGGATAGACTGGGTATTATTCTCAAATTTTCATTCCCTCCTGTCATAGGTTAATACATCCATTCTCTTTGCCACGTGACTTTGCAGTGCCCCCACTGGAGTAGCCAGAGTATAATCCCCAGTCCGCTGAAGTGTGGGCTTGGCCATGTGACTTGCCTTGGCCAGTCTGACATTAGTGGATGTGACAAAAGCGCTGGCTTGATATGTGGTTGGGTTTTTGGCCTGCATGCTTGAGCTTCTGCCATGTGCTACAAGGCAAAATGTCCCAGGTAGCTAGCTGATGGTTCTAGAAGGAGACACTTGTGGAGCTGGCCTGAATCTGACCCATGGCCTGGAGCTAAATCAAGCCGACCCACAGAATGAAGCAGAGTCACCCCAGTTGACCTGCAGACCTATGAGAGAGGAAGAGAAATGTGGCGAGCCACTGGATTGGTGGGGTGGTTTGTTACACAGCAGGATTGCAGCAGAAACCTGACTAATCCACCCGTATAGTAATAGTACCCACCACACAGGACCACAGTGTGGATTAAATGGGATAATATATTTAAACAATTTAATATATTAAAATATTTGTTATAGTCTGGCCTGTAGTAACTCCATAAAATATTAGATATTATTATTTACCAGAATTTTTCTTATGTAAAAATAAGTGTGTTTCTCCAATGTATGACATGACATGCTGATACATTTATTTAACTCTTTGGGTTATTTTTTCTTTTCTAAGCCTTGAAACAAGGAGTGACTGTGTTGCTTACGGAAACACGGACCCACAGCTCACAGCCTGGGGTGTGGATCACAGAATTGAAACGTCTCAGCATTGAGATCCTGAAGTCCCTCTAGTTCACACCCACCCTCACCCAGTTCAGAGACCCTGCCATTCCTGTCCATCTCTGGGGGTTCCTCAACCTCTGCTTGAATGCTTCTAGTGATGGGGAGCTCCCTGCTTCATGTACCAGCCTGTTTAATTTCGGAATCTTTTGCCCTGATGCAGAATGATTCTCTTGGGCAGGGCTGAAGATTATTAATAGATTACTAATAGCAAGAGTACAGGCACTAGGGTCAGACTTTGGTTAGAATTCTGAGTCCCACACTTACTTAATGCTGTGTGACCTTGGGCAAGTGTATTCACCTCTCTGAACCTCAGTGTCTTTCTCTGTAAAGTTGGGTGGGGAGATAGTAAAAAAATTCACCTCCTAGGTGTTGTGAGGGTCAAATGCGAGACACCCAGTAGGTTCTCAGCAGAGGAGGGCATCTAGAGGTTTGCGTTTAAACTAAGGTTCCTGAGACACAAACGTTCCCTCTTGCTATGCAGGAGTTGTGCCCTCATCTCCCCCTTCTGCTTCATGTTTCCCTTCTCTAATTTTTAACTTCTCCCATGGTTGCCCAGGTTGCTCTGGATGAGGCACGGAGAAGCTGTCAGTCCGCTGAGGTGCCCCCAGGGCACGTTTGAGCCTCAGTGGTTGTGTATTAAGTTCTTGTGATGTGCCAGGCACCCGGCTAGAGTCTGGATGTCGCAGCAAACTCTTTGCCCTCATGGAGCCCCTGTTGTGGGGATGAGGGGGGAGATGCGCATTAAACCAACCAACACAGCGCTGAAGGTAAGTGCCATGGAGGGAATTAGGCAGGAAAGGGCAGTGGTAGGGAATGGGGTGGCCCAGTAAGGCTTGGGGAGTTCATTCCTAGGTTACACTAGGAGCAGTGCGGTCTCTGGAACAGGGAAGGGGAGAGTCCTCTTCTCTCTCTGCTCAGGCCAGACGGGCGTGTGCTGCACTGCGCTGGGCATCAGCTGCCCCTTATGGACGTCAGAGCGAAGGGGCAGATGTCCAGAGAGGGGAGACCTGGATGGCGAAGGGACAGGGAACCACGTCACCTTAGTAATCACAAGAACAGCCACCACTTACTAAGGCAGGTGCTGGGCTCTGGGCTCTACACGCATTTTCTCATTGATTCTCACAGTCAGTCCACCTGATACTCGTATCCTCGCCCGCAGAGGAGCTGATGGAGGCTCAGCGTGCCTGAGTTCACAGAGAGAAGCGGAAGAGACAGGACTGGAGCCCAGGTCTCTCGGGCTCAGAGCTGATGCTCGCGATCTGTGTGTGGAGCTGTGGTCGCATTGGTCCATTTCACGGTATCAGTAGCCCACTGTGGTCAGTTTCAGGCTACTGAAGGGAATGTGGTGGGGACAAAAGTGACAAGACTTGGTGTTGGATGGGACCAAGGGGAGTCGACAGGTTCTAGATCCTGCAGCTACAAAGATGAGGGTCCCGGGGAGGCTTGTGGACCCCTTGGAATCTGAGCCTGTACCTGTCATTCCTTTGTAGATGTTAACTGAGTTCCAGCCTCTTCTAGGCCCCGGGGGCCTCTGCTCTCATGGTGCCCTGGTCTGGGAGCGCTGGTCTCAGCAGCCATCACCAGTCACGCCCATTGCAGTGGGCTCTCTCCAAGGTCAGGAAAGGGGCCGGGGGCATCGGGGGGCCGGGCCTTGTCACAGTGAAGAGCCTGGGGCTGGACCCACACACACCTGGGTTGGCGTCCCAGCCCTACCACTCCCAAGCATGTGATCTTGGGTGTGACATCCTCCCTCTCTGGGCCTCAGTTTCTCCCTTCGTCAAATGCAGAGGTGGGACCTGTGAGCTCTGAGGTCGTCTCGGCTTGGACCTTCCTCCTTCCATTGACGCTGTGTGTGGAAGCCCAGCCTGACGTGGGGATGCGGGACGTGGGGCTCCTGCCTGCCTGCGCTTCCCCGCCTCTCCTCCCGCTGCATTGCTATTTAAAGTGACGGTGGTTTGGCTCGCTCTTTTTTTAAAATCCATTCCCGTACTCGAGCTGAGTTCCACAAGGCCAGCTGTCACCACTAAAAATGTCTGTCGTGTGACAGCCACCAGTGAGGAGGTGGAAGGAGGCAGGAGGCCCTGGATGGGACCACAGCGTGGCTGGATTTAAAAAAAAAAAACCAAAAAGCAAAAAACAGCACTGCAAGGAAGAAACAAAAGCTGGGAGGAGGGCTGCTCTTTCCTCTTTGTCCAGCCCTCCTTTGCCAGCTCCTTGCTGGCCCTGCTGGAGAGCTGATAGCAGCAGGTACCCTGTCACTGTGGGGACAGGCCGGGGGTGGGGGGTGCAGGGTCCTGGCACGTGGGCTCTCAGCCCCCAGCCCCTCCCCACGCCGGGCTTGGTGGGCGCTATGCCCCTTCAGGTCCTCCCAGCGGCCCTCCCTGCATCCTCATCCCACTCACACGGGAAACGGAAGAAGTGACCGACCAAGGCTGCTGTCCAGTGGCGAACGGATGCAGGGCTTCCCCAGGGAGGGAAGGAAACGTTGGATGAGCCCCTCCTGGGTCAAATGCTTCCGTGAGTCACTTTTCAAGTGATTAAATGTTCACAATAAACTTGAAAAGGAGCCTCCATTCCCCACATTTTACTGATAGGGAAACTGAGGCTCGCCAGGCGGAGCACCTGGCCTAAGGCAGCGTGGTGGGAGATGGGAGCACAGGCAGGCTGGGTGGGACTCCTGGCTTGGGACACTCTTACAATGTGTGAGCAAGTGATTCTCTGGCCTCAACCTCCCCAGCTATGAAATGGGGCAATAGCACAACTGCTTCCCAAAGATGTGAGGGTGAAATAAAACCAGGCATATCAAATAGTGGGTAAGGTGACTGGGGCATAGAATGTGCTGGAAGGTCAGGAGCTGGGACAGGATCCGGGGCTGACAGATTCTAGAGGCCAAGTTCTTTCCGCTGCACGTTTGTGGCCTCTCAGGGCTGCTGGGAGCAGGGCCTGGAGGAGCCCTGGGCGTAGGTGGGGGGTAAGAGGTGGTCATTCCCTGCTCTCCCTACCCCCAACACCTAGGTGTGGCCCCTTTGGCCCCTTGGGGGGCTGTGAGTTTCGTGACCATGAATCTGAAGCTGTAGCTTCTCTGATGGGGGCTCCTGGCCCTCAGACTGTCTGGGATGTTTTACAGCAGGGAGGGGCAGGCAAGCAGAGACCCACACGGACAGAGACTTTTTGAAAAGAAAAAGGAAATGATACAATTATTGGAGAAAAACTCCAAAGAAGATTTCTGTGTCTCTGGAATTGCTTCCTCCCTGTCTTCTCAGGGCTCTCCTGGCCTCACTTCTTCCTGCTCAAAGAAAGAGGTTCAGGGAAGTCATTTAGACTTTAGTATAATTATAGTAGCTATCACGTATGGAGCAACTACTCTGTGCCAGTACCTCTTCTAGGTGTTTTCCTCTTAAAAGGCTTTGCTTGTCCCTCTGGAAGGTATGTGTCCATCTATTAAAAGGTCTTTTAGACATTCATTTCTTTATTCACTCAACAAGGATTTATTGAGCGTGAAGTTGTGCCAGGTTCAATACCGGGTGCGATATCAACAAGCCCTGGACAGGGTGTGGAGGTGCACACAGCCGGGCAGGTGAGAGCAACTAACTCTGTTATGATTTGCACTCTTCCCCTCGGCATCTATGACACTCCTCCGACAAGGCGTTGGGGCGGGATATGGCCTGCTGCTCACAGGGTGACATTGCAGTGGGAGGGACACACAATCATCAGCCAATACACACTTAAAATGATGGCAGTCAGTGACAGGATTATGAATAAAAATAAAGCAGGTGAGGGAATGAGAGTGATGGAAAGGGGGCAGTTTTACTAAGGTTGGTCAGGGAGAGCCTCTACAGAAAGGTGATTTAAAAAATTTATTTATTTAATTAAAAATTTTTTCAAGTTTTTTTTTTTTGGAATAAATTTATTTATTTATTTAATTTATTTTTGGCTGCTTGGGGTCTTCATTGCTGCACGCAGGCTTTCTCAGTAGCAGCGAGTGGGGGCTGCTCTTCGTTGCAGTGCGTGGGCTTCTCATTGCAGTGGCTTCTCTTGTCGTGGAACACGGGCTCTAGGTGCGTGGGCTTCAGTAGTTGTGGCACGCAGGCTCAGTAGTTGTGGCTCGCGGGCTCTAGAGCACAGGCTCAGTAGTTGTGGCGCATGGGCTTAGTTGCTCCGCGGCATGTGGGATCTTCCCGGACCAGGGCTCGAACCCGTGTCCCCTGCATTGGCAGGCGGGTTCTTAACCACTGTGCTGCCAGGCAAGCCCTTTTTTAAAAATTGAATGAAAGATTCTTTAAATTCTATAGTGCTTTACAATCTTCAAGAGTTTTCACACACTTGATTTCATAAATCCATAATAACCCTTTTTTTCCCATTCTTATACTGCCCCTCCCCCCCATCCCTCTCCTCACTGGTAACCACTAGTTTGTTCTGGATATCTGTGAGTCTGCTTCCTTTTTGTTTTATTCACTAGTTTGCTGTATTATTTTTAGAGTCCACATATAAGTGATATCATACCGTATTTGTCTTTCTCCGTCTGACTTACTTCACTTAGCATAATGCCCTCCAAGTCCATCCATGTTGCTGCAAATGGCAAGATTTCATTCTTTTTTAATGGCTGAGTAGTATTCCATTGCATATATATATATATATATATATATACCACAACTTTATCCATTCATCTGTTGATGGACACTTGGGTTACTTCCATATCTTGGCAATTGTAAATAATGCTGCTATGAGCATTGGGGTGCATGTATCTTTTCGAATTAGTGTTTTCATTTTGGGGCGCTATATACCCAGGAGTGGAATTGCTGGCTCACATGGTAGTTCTTTTTAGTTATTTGAGAAACCTCCATACTGTTTTCCACAGTGGCTGCACCGATTTACATTCCCACCAACAGTGTACAAGGGTTCCCTTTTCTCCACATCTTTGCCAATATTTATTATTTGTGTTCTTTTTGATGACAGCCATTCTGACAGGTGTGAGGTGATATCTCACTGTGGTTTTGATTTGCATTTCCCTGATAATTAGCAATGTTGAGCATCTTTTCATGTGCCTGTTGGCTATCTGCATTTCTGCTTGGAAAAATGTCTATTCAGTTCTTCTGCCCATTTTTTATTTGGGTTGTTTGTTTTTTTTGATGTTGAGTTGTATGAGCTGCTTATATATGTTGGATATTAACTCCTTATTTGTCATATTGTTTGCAAATATCTTCTCCAATTCAGTAAGTTGTCTTTCTGTTTTTTTCAATGAAAACGGTGGAGACTTTTTAAAAAAAGCATCCATCCATTTATTTATACATTTATTCACCAAAAAAGGTGAATATATAGAGCATTCATGTGGTTCAAAACCCAGAAGAGAGAAAAAGTTAAAAAGGAAAGCCCTTCTCTCACCTCTGCTCCTATCTGCCTGATTCCCTATCCCAATAATCACTGTTCTTAGTTTTTAAAGAATCTTTCAGATTTTCTTTTGGTAGATACAGTTATACCTTGGAGATATTGCGGGTTCGGTTCCAGGCCCCTGCAATAAAGCGAATATTTCAATAAAGCGAGTCACGGGTATTTTTTGGTTTCCCAGTGCACATAAAAGTTATGTTTACACTATACCACAGTCTATTAAGTGTGCAGTAGAATTATGTCTAAAAAAACCAATGTACAGGGGCTTCCCTGGTGGCGCAGTGGTTGAGAATCTACCTGCCAGTGCAGGGGACACGGGTTTGAGCCCTTGTCCGGGAAGATCCCACATGCCGCGGAGCAACTAAGCCCGTGTGCCACTACTACTGAGCCTGTGCTCTAGAGCCCGCGAGCCACAACTACTGAGCCCGAGTGCCACAACTACTGAAGCCCGTGCGCCTAGAGCCCATGCTCTGCAACAAGAGAAGCCACTGCAATGAGAAGCCCACGCACCACAACGAAGAGTAGTCCTTGCTCGCCGCAGCTAGAGAAAGCTCGCGCGCAACAACGAAGACCCAACGCAGCCAAAAATAAATAAATAAATAAATAAAGATTTATATTTAAAACAAAACAAAACAAAAAACAATATACACCCCTTAATTCAAAATACTTTGTTGCCAAAAAATGCTAACCATCATCTGAGCCTTCAGCAATTAATTTTTTTGCTGGTGGAGGGTTTGAAATATTTCGAGAATGGCCAAAATGTGACACAGAGACACGAAGTGAGCCAATGCTGTTGGAAAAATGGCACTGATAGACTTCCTTGATGCAGGGTTGCCGCAAACCTTCAATTTGTAAAAGACGCAATAACTGTGAAGTGCAATAAATCGAAGCACAGTAAGACGAGGTGTCCCTGTTGGAGAAAATATAAATATTCTATTCAAACGAAAAAGCCGGCACACAGTGGGCACTAACATTTGGACTGAGGCCTGGATGAGAAGGAGCCAAACCAGGGAGGCTTCCTGGGGAGGGCAGGCACGTGAGCCAGGGCCCAGGTGGTGGATGGGGCTGAGCACACAGGCATGGGCAGGGGTTAGAGCGTCCAGGGCCAGTGGTCCATGGTGAGAAAGAAGGCTACCGGCCAGGAGGCCACTGCAGGTGGGGCCTGACTTGATGGGACACAGGTTTTAACAGGATCCCTCTGGCTGCTCTGGGGGCGAGGGCAGGTGCAGGGAGACCGTTGGGAAGTCGAGAATTCGTACCCAAGAGCCACGGTTCACTGAATGTTTAGTGTACACATGTATTTTCCATTAACACCCCTGGGAGCAGGTGCTATTATTACCTTTCCTGTGCAGATGAAGGAACTGTGGCACAGAGAGGTTGATTAGCCTGTGGAAGGTCACACAGCCGTGAGGGGCAGAGGTGGGACAGAAGCAAGACAGAAGCTTAGGTCATCTGACTGGGAGCCTGAGCTTTTAAACCCTGCACCCACCGGCCTCTCTGAATGGCTGCGCTGGGTGCTAGCAGAAAGTTGAAGGTCACGCAGCAGGGAAGGGGGGAAGTGGGACTCGCCCTCACGTCTGCCAGGTTCTCCATCAGTACAGTGTTGGGCAGTGATACCCTCCTGGACCTGCTGTACTAGAGTCACCTGGACAGCTTGCCAAACAGCAGATTCCTGGGCCTGGGCCAGACCGGCAGAATCAGAGCCTCTGGGGTGGGGCCTGGAAACCTGCATTTAAAACCAGGGATTTCCCCCCACCCCCCACCCCTTACCCTACCCCAGCCCTTATGGACATCCTGAAATCTGAGACCCAAGGTGGCTGGGGGTGGGAACTCACCGGCTCAGTCAGCTCAAATATTTCCCCCCTGGGGTCTAAGCCCAGCCCAGACCTCGCCGGGAGGATGGGTGGCAGCGTCCGTGCTGGTCTCTGCGGGCCAGAGTGGAGTTCTGGGCCTGGCATCACCCCTCCGCCCAGAAGCTGATCCTCGGTGGTGGGAGCTGCCAGCCCTGTCTGCCTTGGAGAGTAGCCCCGCCACCTCCAATGATGCTTCTGCTTGCCTCCCCTCCCCCACCTCGAATCCTCAAGTGCAGGGACCCCCCCCCACCCTCACTTAGCTCTGAACCCCACCCCAGCACAGGACCTGGAGCATTGTAGGGCTGGGTCAGCATCCTTGAAATGAACCAAGGCTCTTGGGCATGTGTGTAAAGCCTGTTGTCACCTGTCTGGTGACACTCCCTTTACCCCCCACGCACATGCTGCTTTTCCTTTATAGGGAAAATGCAAGCGAGAGCACCTAGCTGGGCACCCAGGCATCAACACGCCCACCTTTTCCAGCTTTTGTGCCGCTGCCCTCTGATGCCCCCTCCCGCTGGGCACACACCTGCCTCTTCTCTAGGGCTCAGGACTCACTAGGGTCTCAGGGCCGAGCTCGCTCCGCTGTATCCCGCCTCTGTTGGGTGTTGCTCTGATCCTGAGTGTGGGACAGCAGACTCACCACTGGGGACAGGAGGACCTGCGGGCTGTGGGTCTCCTGGCAGGGGCAGAGGTGGCCTAGACCCAGGCCCCTGGGCCCCTGTCCCAGTGCTCTTTCCCCTTTTACCGAGTTAATTTTGGGGGCGTAAGTTTCCCCTCTCTAAACTGGGGCCCATCGCTGTATCTCTTTGCACTTTAGTCTCCTCATCTGTGACACGGCGTCAGTGTGGTGTCACTTGTGGGTCACATGGGGTGGCGAGGCCTTGACATAGGCCAGGCACCCGGCCAGTGCTCAACAGCCGTGAGCGTTGTTATCCGGGTCGTCAGGGCCTCTAGTTCCTGGGGCCCTGGGAGACAAGGCACCTCGGATGTTCTGGAAGCCCCACCCCCCCCCAGGCTAAGTGGCTTGACGTGGCCTCGGGGCCAGGAAGCGGCAAAACCTCATTCAAGTGCGGAGAAAAGGGAACCCTCTTACACTGTTCGTGGGAATGTAAATTGGTGCAGCCATTATGGAAAACAGTGTGGAGGTTCCTCAAAAAATTAAAAATAGAGTTGCCATATGATCCAGCAATCCCACTCCTGGGCATATACCCAGACAAAACTATAATTTGAAAAGATACATGCACCCCTATGTTCATAGCAGCACTATTTACAATAACCAAGACATGGAAACAACGTAAATGTCCATTGGCAGATGAATGGATAAAGAAGATGTGGTATGTATACACACACACACACACACACACACACACACACACACACTGGAATATTACACAGCCATAAAAAGAATGAAATAATGCCATTTGCAGCAACATGGATGGACCTAGTGATCATCGTAATAAGCAAAGTAAGTCAGAAAGTGAGACAAATAACATATGATATCACTTACATGTGGAATCTAAAATACGACACAAATGAACATATCTACGAAACAGAATCAGACTCACAGACCTAGAGAACAGACTTGTGGTTGCCAAGGGGGAGGAGGGTGGGAGAGGGAAGGATTGGGAGTTTGGGATTAGCAGATGCAAACTAGTATATATAGGATGGCTAAACAACAAGGTCCTACTGTATAGCACAGGGAACTGTATTCAATATCCTGTGATAAACCATAAGGGAAAAGAATATGAAAAAAGAATATATATATGTATAACTGAGTCACTTCGCTGTACAGCAGAAATTAACACAACATTGTAAATCAATTATACTTCAATTAAAAAAAAAAACCCCACATTCAAGCCCAGGCTCTCTTACCCAGAGCCTGTGTTCCTTACTAGGGATCTAGAATCAGAAGGCGCCTCCTCCTCCATCCAACCATCCATCCCTCCCGCCATCCCTCCATCCATCTCTCCATCCATCCCTCTATCCCTCCCTCCCTCCATCCCTCTATCCATCCCTCCATACATCCCTCCATCCCTCCATCTCTCCGTCCCTCCCTCCATCCATCCATCCCTCCATCCCTCCCTCCATCCATCCATCCCTCCATCCATGCTTCCATCCATCCATTCATTCATTTGACAAGTGTTGATTGAGTGCCCACTGTGTGCCATTTCAGTGGCCTTCTCCCAGTGGTGACAGATGGCCCTGAGCCAGCCACACTCTGCATGTAGTGAGGGGCTGCCGAGATACCGTGTTGTCTGGGTCCCAGGGCCAAGGCCGACCTTTTGTTCCCTGTCTGGGTGGGTGGACTCTGGAGAGGTTCCGTGGACTGACCTCTCCTGGAGGCTCCCGTCGCTGCCCCTGGACCCAGACAGGGTGCCGGGGCCCCTGCTCGTTTAGGGTGGGCCCTGAGTCATCTGTTGCTTCCCTCATGTGTTTATCCAGACACTCGTCACTTCTTCATCTGTGCCCTTATAGTTAATTCTTACCCCCCAATATTTCCCTGGCACACTGTATGTGCCAGGCTGGGAAGCTACAGATCACAGAGCAGCCCTGGGCCTCGCTCCGGGAGGAAAGTGGGGAGGCCTCCAGACCTGCTCAGGGGACAAGGGCTCTGCAGGGCGGGGGAGCCCCAGGTGCCTCCCGCCTCCCATGTGGCAGGGCAGACTTCACAGAGGAGGTGACGTTGGGCTCAAAAGCCTTGTAGGAGGAACGGGACTGCCTGGTGCCCGCCCGAGTGATGAAAAGCCGCCAGGGCCTGGGGACACTTTGGCCATGGTGAGTAGAGGATGAGGGAGGGGCCCTAGGGGCGGCGGGGCTGGGAGGTAAACTCGGGCCAGACTAGCTGGGTTCAGGGATTTGCGGAGGGGCTCAGGGGCCCAGGGCCGGCAGGTGTGACAGAGCGGACCAGAGGCTAGGACCAGAAGGCCTCGAGGCCCAGGTGAGTCTGCAGTGGCCAGGAGCTCACGGAGGCCTGGGGCCACCTGGCTCTGATTCTGTCCCCTGAAGGGGGCTCCTCTGCTGACTGGGCCAAGGGGCTCACATGTGGTCCAGGCAGGCCCCTCCACTGGCCCAGGGGCACCAGCCCACCCTCCTCTCCCAAGGATCTCGACTCCGGAGCAGGGCGGGGCAGGACTAGGAGACTTGGAGGAGAGGGCGGCCGGGAGCTGCCTGATGACAGACTCAACCCCTCTCCTCTGGGTGCTCCCCCAAATCTCAAAATAAATTAGGCAGAATCAAAATCAGACTCTCTTCATCAGGAGAAATTACTCATTTCAAATATTTGCAGCCGCTTGAACTGAAATTTAGCGAGATGAGGACTTAGATGAATAATCTGGGGCCTTTTCAAAGACAGTTTTTACTCAGCATTTTTCCTGATTCCTGAGCCCCGTCCCCATCAGGAGCCACCCTCCTGCCTTCTCTCGTGGGCTGCCTCCTTTCACCCCCATTCCTGGCCTATTTCTCCTCCTCTCCAGCTCTTTTCTCCTTGATTTCATTTGCTAAATCTGCAAATATTCGCTGAGCGCCTCCTCCTGCCTGGTGCCGAGCTTGGCCTTGGGGACCCAAAGTGACGGGCTGGTCCAGCCCCTGCCCACGGGGGAGCAGCTGGGCATCCCTGGCTCAGGACTGGCCCTATCCACAAGCAGGGTGTCCACCCGTTATTTGTCCTGCGTGGCACTTCTTAATATTTGCAAGAAATTCCTTTCCACGCTTTTTACAAAGAAAGCTTATATAACCACCTCTCTGGAGGCCTTTTGGAGGCTGGGAGAAAATCTGGAGAATTCCACCCCCTCCCCTGACCCCTTCCTCCTCCGCGTAGGCTTGTGGTCTTTGGGGTGGGTGGTGTTTGACGAAAGCCAGACCTGAGCTTGACCACCCTCGGCAGCCAGAGCCCTGCAGGAAGTGGACGGCATGCTGGGTGCATCCACTGGAGGAGGGGTGGGATGAGAAAGCAGGAAGGAGACTGAGGCCATTCTTTGAAAGAAGCTTCCAGGCTGGATGTGGAAGCCAAACACACCTCCTGGCTTCCAGGGTCCTGGGCTGTCGTGTCTGCTCTGCCAGCCGTGGGGAGGGAGGGGGCTGTGCTAGTCCTTTCTTCCTTGTTCAGATGGGGAGTATGTGTGAAATAGGAGGGATGGGGGAGGGGGAAGAGGGGGGAGGGAGAAGAAGGGTGAAGATGAGGAGAGAGAAGAGGAAGGACAGAGGGAGAGGGAGTTTTGGCAGGTGAGGGTGTGAGGTCGGGTGGAGGGATAAACCCCACTTGTGAGAACACATGAGGCCTGTGTGAGTTGGTGTCTGTGGGGGACTGTGGGGTGTAGGGTGGATGCCCTTATGAAAACACAAGCATTTGTGCCCCCCGGGGTCCCAGAGGCCTCACCGCTGCGCAATTTCACCCACTTTAGTTCCCTCCTTTCTTCCCCTCTCGGCCATGAGGAGCAACTTTCAGTCCCTGCAATGGAGCAGGCTCATGACTGCCCCAGGGCCTTTGCATATGCTGTCTCTGCTCCTAGAATACTCTTCCTTGACCTGGTCAGCTTGCTGTACTGGATCTCCAGTCTCAGCCTGGTTGTCATGGGGGCCCCAGAGGAGCTTGAGTGGCTTGACAGGCAGCTGGACCAGCTGGGCTGAGGACAGAAGACTGGGAGTGTGTGGATGGGGCTGGAGCCAGGCCTGGAGGGGACCACTGGGTGGAGGGGATGGAGGAGTGAGGAGAGGACCCAGGCCAGAGGCCCAAGGAGCAGACAGTTAGGGGACCTTTAGAGGAGAAGCGGGTTGTAAAGGAGCAGCAGGACGGGCAGAAGACAAAGCTTTTATAGGTCATGAAATCCCTCTCTCTCTCTCACTTGTGGAGATGTGGATAGAGTTAGGACATAGAGTGCTGCCACCAGCATCCAGAACCTGCCCCCCGACCCCCGGGGTGTTCCTTACTGTTCACACCCCCTTTATCTCCCCTAGAGGTAACCCTGATCCTAACTTTTGGAGAAATCACTCCCCTGCCTTCCTTTAGAGTTTGACATCTCTCCCTGTACCAGGATTTAGGTTTGCCTGACTGTGTGACAAGGAAGCAGGCGCCATCCACTTCCTCATCTGTGTGATGGGCCCAGCCTGTGCCACCGTCTCTTGGGGAGAAGGAGGGGGAACAATGTATGAGCGAGGTTTTGCATTTCCTGATGATGGCTCATTGGTTAAATTCTAGGAACCGATGTTATGGCGCTGACGCAGGGAGCCCCCGTTGCTTCGACACAGCTTCCTGGGGCGTCCACCATGCATGTGCCTGGTGCTGCCCAGAGCACGCAGGGCCGAGCGGGGAGCCAGTCAGGCCAGGCGCCTGCTCTCACGGAGCGCACGGTCCTCCTCCCCCCTCCGTCCCACAGCTCTGTTCTGAGCGCCTGCTCTATGTCAGACGCTGGGCTGGGTGCTGGGGGTCAGCAGTGAGGTGGACAGATGGGCCGTCTGCCCCTCCCCCCAGCAGGGAGACAGACTTTCAACACATCATTCCCCAAATAAGTAAATGAAACTGATCTGCCCCAGATCAGGGTGCTCAGATACGGGTCATCTGTGGACCCAGCTTGTTCTGAGGTGGTGGTGAGGGAAGGTCTAGTTGGAGCAAGTCTTAAAGGATCAGGGTTGCCTGCTAAGCACACAGCACCTCATAAATGTTGACTGTTGCTGCCTTAATCCCTTCTTTTGGGGTCTCATCCCTGCAGTGCCCCCGAGTCATCCCCCAAGTTGGTCTCTTGCTCAGTCTGAAGGCAGAGAGACCTGTGGCCTTTGCTGCTGGTCCAGGATTCTGGGAAGCGGGCGTCTCTCCCTCCCTCGGCTGCGAGGGTGAAGGTTGGGACCACTCTGCCTAGCGATGCTCTTGGGAACTCTCTGAAGTCGATAGTTTGGCTGAGGACTCGACTTGAAATGCCATGTGAAGTTTTGGGTCCTTTTGATCTGAAACCAGGGGTTTCCCACCCATGAAGAGGAGGAAGTAGGGAGGAGGCAGGGGCTTAAAACAGAAAGAAATGCTTTTTTAGGTGGAAGCCTGTAATGGGGATGAGGTTCACGGAGGGAACCCAGGGTGGCCACAGTGGGAGGGTCACCAGGCCCCTGCTGGGCTTGGTCACTGCGACATGAATGGAGGGACCTCTCTGTTGCCCTTCGTGTCAGGGGGCAACAGCAACATAAAAGGACTTTTTCTGACCCTTTTTACTCTCCAGTGGGGGCAGGGTGCCAGGATGGGGGTGGGTGGCATGGGGTTTTCTTTCCATGTCTCCTCATTGTCTTCAGAAAAAGAAAAATTGACCCCCACCCACGCCCCTGGCATGATCTTCACGGCTGTTTGTGCACTGGGCCCCACTGCTTCCTCCTGCAGAGGCTGGCACCGATCAGGCACCGCAGCGTGCAGGTCTCTGCTGTCCCACGTGCAGCAGGCTGGACTTTGGCCTAAGGCACTGGGGAGCCATGGATGGATTTTTAGGGAGGATGTGACATAAGGACATAATGGGATTAGGGTTGCTACATAAAATACAGGACACCCAGTTAAATATAAATTTCTGATAGTCAATAATGTTTCAGTATAAGTATGTCCCAAATATTGCATGGGACATACTTGAAATAAAATTTTATTTGTTGTTTATCTGAAATTGCAAATGTAACAAAGCATCCTATATTTTTATTTGCTAATTCTGGCAACGCCAAACGGAACGACATTTCTCCAAGCCCAGGGTGTGAGATGCAGCCAGCAAAGAGGAGGAGGAGGCCACAGCCTGCCATGGGATTCCGGAATTTCCTGGGGGTTGCTGGCATCGGGACTTTTTCCTGAAACTGAGGGCAGACAGTAGAGGCCACGGAGGTATGGGCATCGCTGGGTGAGGGGTTGGGGGGCGGGGTAGAGGCATAAGGCAGTTTTCACAGCGTGTTAAACGGTGGTTCCCACGGAGATGCCAGCGCTGCTCCCCGATGGTGACGGGGCGGGAACACACAGTGAGCTCTCGTCCTCATCCACCCTCCGGGGCCCCACGAGGCAGTGCCATGAGCAGCCTCTGTTTCAGTCGAGGCTGCAGAGGCTCCAGAGGTCCTGACCTGCCCCATAGCCCAGCTCTGAGTGACAGAGTAGGGGCTGGAGCCCACCGGGGTCTGTCTGACTCCAGGGCTTGGGCCTCTCAATCCCAGGACCCGTTGCCCCTCCCAGCCTTGGGGCCTCCTCTCTGACCCCTGACCCCTTGCTGGCCTGGCCTTGGCCTCTGGTTGCCTTTCACAGCCTGCCTGCCCTGGGCCTGGGGCTCTGTCTCCTGCACCCTGCCCTCTGGGTGGCGTCTCCTCGAGAGCAGTGCCTTTCATTCCCAAGCGTCAAACAGGAGGCCTCCCGCCCACCACTCCAGAGCCCCTCAGCCCGAAGACACACTGCCAAAGGCTGTTTCTCCAATAGCTCCCGTCACAAGGGACCAACAGACTCTCCGCTCTCCCTAAAGAATAATGCTCATAGCTTGTGTCTGTTGAGCACTTAACACGAGTCAGGCCTGACTTATGAGGGAGGCCCACCAGGACCCCATTTTACAGGTGTGGAAACTGAGGCTCAGAGAGATGGGTTCACCTGTCCAACCTCAGCCAGTGGAGAAGGTTGGTGTGTCCTCTGGGTCTCAGTTTAAATGTCACCTCCTTGGGAAAGCCCTCTCCTACCCACCCGGCTGGGTCCCCTGTTATATGCTTTCTTGGCATCCTGCATTTCTTCATTTGTCACAATTGTAATTCAGTAGTTAGTGAATGGTGTGTTGTGACCTCTGTGTCTTGTGCGTGGCTGTAACACCAGGGCCAAGCTTGGTACTGGGCATGTGGCAGGAGCTCTCTAGGGCTTATTAAGACATAGGGGAGGCTTCAGAAAAGATGTATTATGTGAATGCACCCTGGATGGTGAGAGGTTGGGGCCCAGGGAGACTAGGTCCAGCCTTGGGAGGTGCTGTGGACTGAATTGTGTTCCCACAAATTCATTTGTCAAAGCTTTAATCCCCAATGTGATGGGATTTGGAGGTGGGCCATTGGGAGGTAATTAGGGTTAGATGAGGTCATGAGAGTGGTGCCCCCATCATGGGATTAGTGACCTTATAACAAGAGGAAGAGAGGGAGAGGGAGACAGATCTCTCTTTTTCCATGTGGACCCACCCAGGAAAGGCCACGCGAGCACAGTGAAGGAGGCTGTATTCGAACCAGGAAGAGGGCTCTCACCAGAATCCTACCATGCTGGCATCCTGATCTCCACTTCCAGCCTCTAGAACTGTGAGAAATACATGTCTGTTTAAGCCCCCCCAGTCTATGGAGTTTCGTCTGGCAGCCCAAGCTAAGATAGGAGGGTAGCGGTCAAGCACGGCCGGTGGGGCACCAGTGGATAAAGGTTTGGAGATGGAATACAACTCGGTGTGTTTAAGGAGCCATAGGTCATGGTGAGCTGAAGTGCAGTGGGGAAGGTGGAGGAGGTGGAGGAGAGTGAGGCTGGAGGGGGTGGGTTCCAGCTCAAGGGCCAGGGGCCCTGAGTTGCATTCAGACCTGCTGCTATTTAGGAATACTCTTAGTTCTGATTTTAGATGATATAATGAAAACATTCTTTGCCTAAATGGGAGTTTACTTGCTTTCCTGAGATGGCTTCTAGAGGCAAAGCCTGCTCATTGTTGCGGGCTCCTTGCTGGGAGGGACCTTATATCCCTTAGAAATGCCTTCAGCCACAGGTATCAGACAAGCTAACTCCCAGACCAATTAAAGTTTACCTAAAAAGAAGACCAGGGAAGGTGTTTATAGGGCTTATTCCACCTTAGGATCAAGGTCAGGGCCCTGGGTTGCTTCTCTGTGATTCTCTTGGCCCATCTTTCACGGTGACAAGATGGCTGCCACAGCTCCAGGCTCCCTGATTTCACTGGACCACATTCCCAAGTGGGAAGGGAGAAGGTGTGTGTGATGGGAGGTACAGTGAGGGTGGTGAGGCAGTGCTCTCCCCCTGGGCTTCTCCCCTATTATCCCTGAGGAAAAGACCTTTCCCCAATGCCCCTGCAGACTTTGCCTTATATGCCATTGGCCAGAACACAGTCCCATGGCCTCTTCTGGCTGCAAGGGAGGCTGGCTAAGTAAGCACATGACTTTTTTAGCCTCTGTGATGGGAGGCAGGTGGGGGAAAAGGGTTTGGGAATGGTCCGAGGGAGAGCTGACCTGCAATGTCTGTTAGTCTTCCTTTTTCCAGGATGTGACCCTGTTTACACTTTCAGGCCAACCCCAAATATCGCCTCTTCTGTGAAGCCAGCTTCCCCTGGCAACTGGTCATCCCTTCCTCTGCCCCTCACCCCTAGGGCACCTGGAATCCTGTGACAGGAATCCCTTCCTTTCAACATATGATGTTCCTGAAGAAAACTCTTGGGAGGCGAATGTGTGAATGTCGTACACACTTGAGTATTACAATGGGGTTTCTGTTCCCCCCCAAAGCAGGAGAACATAGAATCCCCTTACCTTTTTAGGCACAATTGTCAAGGTGCTCCAGGAGTTTGTGTGTTTTTCAATTTTTTCATTCACTTCACAGTTTCCAGCCCTGTTGTCTGGATTACATCCGGGGCATGTCCAAAGGAGGCTCAGGAGCCGTGGTTCACGGTGGGTCTCTGGAGGTCTGCCCTCGGGCTCGTTACACTAACTAAGCCCACCCCTCTTCCCTTTGTGCTCGTGGCGCTGCTCTTGCATTTTTCAATTCATTTTTATAAAATAAGAGAAAACGCAATAAAATGTTTTGACAGTTCTCACTAATAACCATTGCATTAAAGACAGGAGGAGGAACCACACACACAGGAAACATCTGTCTGCGGGCCTGGTGCGGTGGGAAGCACTTTGCTGAGTCCACCTCTTAGCCCCCCACTCCAACCCAGTGAGGCCAAGACCACCCTCCCCCTATTCCACCAGGGACGACTCTGAGAGGTTAAGTCGCGTGCCCGAGGCCACCAGGTCCAGCGTCCCACGCTGAGAATTCACATTGCTGCTTGTGGCAGTGATGGTCATGCCAAGTGACTCATCTGTGTCTCACGTTTCCAGCCCCTTTGCATCTCCGGCCAATGGGCTGAGATTTGAAGAGACGGGGTCCCTCTGGGCTGAAGCACCAACTTCCCTGTTGTCTCTTCCCCTATCTTGGTGACCGAGAAGGTCCCCTGTTCCAGATGGGGAGCTACAAGATGGGGAGCCCCTCCTGGCCTGGGTCCCTGAGTGACGCTGTGGAGCAGACCGGTGGTAGGGAAGTGTCAGCAGGAGAGGAACTTCTGTTGTGTGGAGCCACTGAGATTTGGGGGGTGTTTGTTCCTGCAGCCGAGTCCAGCTGAGCCCGACTCTCCCACCTCGGAGGCCCCCACCTGCTGCGTGTGAGAAGGTGGCTGGACACTGCACCACATCCCTGCCCTGTGGGCAGCCCCTGGGAGCGCTCGGTCATTGCTTCCTGGAACAGTCTGAGTGAGGCTGGGCTGCACAGCTGCACAGGATACTCTGGCCTGTGCAGATGTGGCCTCTTCTCCACACCAGGACACCAGTGGGGCCCTCAGCTCTGGGCTGGCATGGGGCAGCCTCCCTTTTCTGTCAGGCCTTTCCGAACCTGGCCGAGCCACACGGAACCTGGGCACAGCTGGGGTCCTTCCTGTGTGTACCCCTCCAGAGCCGGGTGCTTCCACAAAAGCCCCAGCTGCTGCTGGCAGGGTGGAGGGATGTCTGTGCCACACTCGCCCAGATGCTTCTGCCAGCGCTGGGAGCCAGGCATCACCCCTAGGCCAGCAAAGACCCAGCTGGCAGGACATGATCTGCTGGGAGCCCGAGACTCTGGGCCCACCCAGCCTCATCCCTGCCCATCCCTCTCGACTATTCCCACCACCTGGTGCTGTCTTCTGTCTTGGGACCTTGGCTCAAGCTGTCCCCTTTGCCTGGAACGTCTTTCCTGCCTCGTCTGCCTGTAAGCGCTTCCTGCCTCCTCCCACCCCTGACGCAGGGGGCTCAGGGGATGTCCTCCTCTCTTCTCCCATCACACCCTGCTCACCTCTGCAACTTTGACATGACCCCTGTCACTTGGGTTTGCACCCCACGGTTGACTTGTCCGTCTGCCCTAGAAGACTGTGATCCTCGAGGGCCGGGAGTGTGCCATTCCTGGGTGTTCTCTCCACCCTGCGTGGCGTGGATGAATGAATGCTGCCCCGGCCTGGGAAGCTGCACCTGTTTATTGAGCATCTACTACACGCTGGGCCCGTCACACTCCCGCAGTGCTTGGGATCCGCTCGTGCCACATGGTTATCACATGTGCTTAGAAGACCAGTGTTATTTTTCGTTCCTGTCTGATCCTGGGTGGCCTCGAGAGCAGAGCCCAATGAGGGCCTGGGTGCAGATAGTTTGCTGGGAAGGGCTCCCACGGGGCTGTGTGAGGGGCAGGAGAGGGAGACAGAGAAGGAGAAGCCCATGCTGTGGCGGGTGGAGGGTGTGTCATAGGCCCCACCCAAAGCAGCTGCTGGACCTCGAGTCTCCCCAAAGCTTTCATTCTACTCTCGTGGCCCCCACCTGACCTGAACCCCTCCCCCAGTCCTTCATCATTTCCCTGCTCACCCTCCAAGGAGCAAGCAAAGAGGCTGCTTCCAGCTCTGTACCCACAAAGATGGGTTCGACCAGAACCCAGTTTGGAGGCGGGTCTTCCCAGCTCTTTCCCTTGCAGAAATTGGGGATTTTCTTCTGAATATTGGAAGGGTCCAGGGCTTGATAACACGGCCCACGTCCCTGCATCTCCAGTCTTTTCCCTGCCCAGGTAGTGAAATTTTAAACAGGCACATTCCTGCTGCCCAATTTTCATTAATTGGATCTAAAAGGGTTTCTATTTTCTGATTGATCCTGCCGAGGTAAACAGCACTGCCAAAAATGGGGGGGAGTGACGCTGCTGAGGGAGATGGGATAACTAATGTTACTTGACATTTACTCAGAGAGAGGAAGGGAGGGAGGTGAGTCACACACCAGAGTCTCAGCCCACAGATTTTGTAGAAACGAGCTGCCGCGAGGCAGGCGGGAGCAGGAGGGCTCCGAGAAGCTTCAGTTCCCCCAATTTCACAGGCTTCGGGGACCCCTGGGGGTTCTCAGCTCGGGGAGGAGAGGGTCTCTGTGTCATTAAATGGTTGTGCATTTAGCTCTGGAGGTGGGACCCTTGAGGATGCCAGCGAGGCTGAGATGATGGCTCTCCGTTTGTGACAGGGAGAGACGTGAATGTGCGCATCTCTCTCTACGGAAGCCCTCTGTGGGGTGGGGGCTGGTGGGGGTAGCAGGGAGTCAGGCAGGAGGGTGTGGAGGCTTGGTTTCTCCTCCTACCAAAAAAAAAAAAGAAAAGAAAAAAGAAAAATCTCTGCCAAGCAATCTTTGCTTCTGACTGCCTCAGTTTCCCAACTTGGTGCTGCACCTGCTGCAGTTTGCAGGAGGCATGTTTACGGTTTGGAAATCACCACTGAAGGGGAAGGTGACAGGTGAGTGAGCCTGGCTCTCTGGAGCAGGATGGAGAAGGGAAATCAGGTGAAGCGCTGCCCTCACCGTCGCCACCAACCATGATCACCCACTAGGTGCAGGGCAGTCGTTGTTTGACTTGTTCAGCAAAGGTTGGCTGAGCACGTGTACTGAGCCAAGCTCTGCTTGTTGCAGGTGCTCTGCCCGCTCGGCCTCCCTGCCCAGGCTTGCTCTCTCCCATGGCCTCCCGTCACCCTCGCTGCCTCGTGGGGCTGTGGCTGCCGTGCTCTGCAGACCTGCCACCGTGTAGATCTTCCCCCTCCTGCCTCCTGCCCTTTAGAGCTGATTGTGTTTCCTCCTCCTCTGGGTGTCTTTCCTGTCTCCTTCTGCCTGGAAGATTCTCCTTCCTCTGGGTACCAACAGCCTTGATCTTCTTGACTACCACATCCCAAACTAAGCCCCACCCCCTCCCAAACTTGCTCCTCCTCCTTGATCTCATCCCCTTGGGGCCCCTCCAGCCCAGCAGCCCCTTGAGCCAGACCTGGCCTTACCCTTGCCTCCTCCTTCACCTCATCCCCCGTAAACAGTCAGTCCCCAGTCATCCTGGTTTTGCGTCCTCTGCTTCTTCCAGACCCGTCCACACATCTCCTTCCCCATTGCTGCTGACCTGGTCCAGGCTGCCGTCGTCTCAGCCCTTGGCCGGTTTCTCAGCCTCTGGTCTGGCCCTTGCATTCTGTTCTCCACTCAGCAGCCCGAGTGTCCTTTCATTGCCTCTAACCCTGCAGGAGGGGAGTATCTTCCATGGCTTCTGACTTCCATTGTTGCTGCAGAGAAGTCAGCTGTTGGTCTAAATAGGGATCCCTTGAAAATGAATGGCTTTTTTTGTTTGTTTGTTGTTTTTTTCTCTGCTGTTAGGTATCTTATCTCTTTACCTTTGGTTTTCTGCAGCTTCACTATGCTAGACTGAGGTGAGGATTTTTTTTTTTTAATTTTTAAATTTATTTATTTATTTATTTATTTATTTATTTATTTATTTATTTTTGGCTGCATTGGGTCTTCATTGATGTGCGCGGGCTTTCTCTAGTTGTGGCGAGCGGGGGCTACTCTTCGTTGAGGTGCACGGGCTTCTCATTGCAGTGGCTTCTCTTGTTGTGGAGCACGGGCTCTAGGCGCACGGGCTTCAGTAGTTGTGGCTCACAGGCTTAGTTGCTCATGGCATGTGGGATCTTCCCGGACCAGGGATTGAACCTGTGTCCCCTGCATTGGCAGGCAGATTCTTATCCACTGCACCACCAGGGAAGCCTGAGGTGAGGATTTTTAAAATTTATCTTTCTTGGGACTCTTGGGGTGTCTTGAATCTATGGTTTGATGTCATTTATCAGTTCTGGAAAATTATCAGCCATCATCTCTTAAACATTGCCTTTGCCCATCTCTCTCTCTTCTTCTGTCTTTCTTTCTTCTAATTAAACTCCGTATTTTCAATCTTCTCTGTCTCTTACTCTCTCCTTTTCCCCATCTTTGGGTCTCTATGCAGTGCACTCTGGATACTACTTTCTTTTTACTTATCTTATTTTGACCTAATTATTTCTTTGTCTGCATTTAATCTGTTCTTAAACCCATCCACTTAGTGTTTTTTATCCTTTATTATTTTGAAATGTATCACACATGCATAAAACACATAAATTATAAACATACAGCTTTGTGGAAGAGTGTGGGACCATCACCAAAAGGTCAAGAAATAAAGTCTGAGTATTTTATTTCAGTTATCATAATGTTCATTTTTAGAGCTTCTATTTGGTTCTTTTGTCAGCTTGCTATGTCACTTATAGTTTTATGTTCTCTGGTGATGTTTCAAGCTTGCCTTTTTATTTTTAAAAATATAGTAAGCATAGTTGTTTTATGCTAATTCCAATATCTGAAAACTTTACAGGTATATTTCTTTTTTTTTCTCATGGTGTCTTATTTGTGTGCTGGTTTTCTTTGTACATTGGTCATAGTTTTTGAAAACTTGAGTGCAGGGATAATTTAAGGCATGGGATGAAGTTACCTCTTCCAGAGAGAATTTTGGCTGCTTCTACCATGCACTTGGATGTGCTCCCTGTCTGGACCAACCTTCATCCAAGACTGAGGTTCCCTGGAAGACCTGAGTCATTCAAACCCAGCTATAGTTCCTCAGAAGGGCTGGTCCACTTCTGGTCTCCCTCTCCCTGAGGATGTAGCCCTTGGGGTCCCAGCTAATTGTGGGGAGGATCTCCTGTTAGACTGTAGGTTCTGGGCTTTTGTTTCTGTCCCCCTAGTTTTTCACGACTGGCAGAGGGAAGGCTCCTCTGGGCTTGGAAAATCTCTTTAAGCAAAAGTGGTCTCCATGTGCATTCTCCTCTCTGAGGTCCTATTTGCCCTTCTGGTATGGTTTGGAAATTTCTTACTCTCTTGCAAACTTTTAATGCTTTTGCAAATATATATCTCTATCTCTATATTAGATATAGATACCTCAAGTACCTTGTTATCTTCAACTAGAAGCCTGGTCGGAAAGACCCAGCCCACATTTACTGGAAGTCTGAGTTATCTTTCTAAACAGGAAATCTGGCTACATCTCTCTTCCATTTAGAAGTCTTGATGGGCTGCCACTGCCCTCCAGTAAAGACGGTACTCTGACTGTTCGCCCAATGTCCTGACAGAGCTGGCCTTGGCCACCCTCCTCTGTAAGCTCACCTCTCACCCCTCCTCCCTGGTGCTTTCTGCTTCAGTCACACTGAGCTGTTCTGATCCCTGAAAGCCACTCACTTCTGAGTGTAGGCAGATGCTGTTTGGTTCCTTCAGCCTGTGGCCTGACTAATTCCTGTTTGCCCTCTAAGTATCAGGCTAGACATCACCTCTTCCAGGAAGCCTTCCCTGACTGCACCACTCCAACCTCTTGCTAGGTCAGGTGCCTCCTCTGGGCTCCCACACTACCCTGTACATCCCCCATCACAGCACTGACCACACTGCACTATAATTACATGCTTCCCTGTCTATCACTCCACTAGGCTATGGGCTTAATTAATATTTTGGAATGAATGAATGGATGTATGTATGGATGGATGGATGGATTGATGGATGGATGGCCTCTCACTTTTTCCCTGACACTGTGAATCGTTCTGGCTCTTTGGGGACCCATCCCCTGCAACTGAACTGGTAGTGCCTGGCTAGAAGGGCTCCTTTCCTTGTTCCCCCCTCCACATTAGCTGCTCAATCCTTTGCACAGAATGACTCCAAGGTCCTTCTAACACACAATTCCCTTGGAGGCTCATGCCCTCTCCCTGGCCCCTAAGCAAAGAACTGGGGCTGTAGGTCCCAAGAATAGGAGAATATACCAGAGGGGGCATTTTTAATTTGAACTATGGGAAAACCTATTTCCTGTAAAGTTCATTTCTGTGCACACAAATTCCAAGACCTGCTTCTAGGAGAAAGTCAGGCTGGGAGGCATGTCCGATGACGTCCAAGGACTCTGGGTCTCTGACTTGGGTTAGAATCCCTGATGGTGGGACTTTTCCCTATCTGTATAACTCATCTCAGAGCACTGATGGGGGCCGGGCTGATGGTGCATTCTCACTAGATTCTATTTACTGTCTTTCCATATACTTTGTCCCATCCTCCGTGTCCCTCCCTGTCCCTCTGCCTTTGCTTGTGCTGTGCCCCTTTCCGGAATGCCCTTCCCCTTCGCCTGTCTAGTCACATCTGCAAGGCCAGGCTCTGCTCCTCAGAAAGCTGGTGCTGACCATCCTGGTCCATGCAAGCCTTTGCCGGCATCATCCTCCACGATTCGAGGAGCAGCTAGGGGGGGTGGGGACTCACTATTCATTTGGAGCATTGATTGAGCACCTCCTGTGTGCAGGGCCCTGTGCTGGGGACCCAGCAACGAGTGAGACCTGCAAGGCCCTCTTCTCTTGTTTCTTGGGGTGTGTCCCAGACTCACCAGCAGAACAAGGGCTCTTATAAAAGCTGTTTGCTTGTCTGGACTCTTGGTGGTTCCCATCTCCCCTGATCCCTGGCTGTCACTTGGAGGATGGTGGTGGGACTCAGGGGTGGTATGTGGCAGAGAAATATATTCTCTCTCTCTTTTTTGTTTTCAGTATATTTAATTTTTTAAAAATTGTATTATAATTGCTTTACAATGTTGTGTTAGTTTCTGCTGTACAACGAAGTGAATCAGCTATATGTATACATATATCCCCTCCATCTTGGACCTCCCTCCCCCCTCCCCCCTCCATCCTACCCATCTAAGTCATCACAGATCACCAAGCTGAGCTTCCTGTGCTACATTGCTTGGTATCTTCTTCTTCCTTTTCCTCTTGTCAGGGATTAAATGCTCCTGAAAAGCTCAGAGGGCAAAAGTAGAACCAGAGACCTGGTCCCGCCCTTCCACCGGAGGATGGGCCAGATAGAGGGCACTGATTCTGAAGATGTCTAGGCTATGCGTGAAACCCCAGAGAACCAGAACTGGAAGAGTCCTGCAGACCTTACCCCCTCCAAACTTTACAGAGAGAAATCTGAGGCCCAGGGAGGGGAGGGGACCTCCCAAAGGTCACAGAGAAAGTCAGTGTCAGGCTGACACCGGTCTCCTGGCCTCACACCCAGCCCTCTGTCCACTGTAGCACTAAGAGGGGGCCCCAGCAGGACCCTGGAGGGCATTTTACTCTTGACGGTGGCCAAGGCCCCGTGCAAAGACTTTCCAACATCATCTTGCCAAATCTTTCCATCACACTTCGGAGGACACTGTTATTGTGTCCAGTTGCCAGAAGAGGAAGGTCAGCAATGGAAAACTTTTGCCCAAGGTCTCACAGCAGTCAGGAGATGAGCCCATTTCAAGCCCAAACCCCTAACACTTCCCTACACTGCACCTTAGAACTAGAGGCGGATCGTCTTTAAACACAGCCTCACCACGTCCAGTCTCCGGGCCTCAGTCTCCTCATAAGCCGAGGAGGACGCCACCTCTCTCCTGGAGGTTGTTTCCAGGATGAAGTGAGGTTGCATGTGGTCTGGCCCCTGAGAGGGGCTTGAGAAATGACAAAGGTGCAGTGCGAGGCCGATCTTCAAAATTTCTGCAGATGTGAAACACTTTTCCTTTCGCTTTTTTTTTTTCAATTTTTTTATCGACGTAAAATATACATAACACAAAAATTGCCATTTTCACCATTTTTAAGTGTACCGTTCAGGAGCATTAAATGCATTCGCATTGTTGTGCAACCATCATCACCATTCACGCACAGAACATTTCGTCTTCCCAAACTGAAACTCTGTCCCTGTCAAACCCTAACTCCCCATTCCCCTTCCTTTACTTTTGAAAATGAACCTCCTGCCTACATATCCTGGTTGAACAGGCCAGGGAGGGGAGAAGAGGACAATAGGCTGGCAGAACCATGAGGAAAAGGAAACAGGAAGTGAGAGGAAAGAAGAGGCTATAGGAAGTGCATCCCGGAAGCTGCTCCCCAGGGGCCAGGCCAACCCCACCCAAGGCAGAGCCAGCCACAGCCTGGGGACCTTTCCACTGGCTCCTACCACCCCTCCAAATAGAGCCCAAGACACCTTCCTGGCCCAGGGTCTCTTCAGAAGCCCACCCATTCTTAACCTGGAAAGCTTCAGAGTCCTAATCTGTAAAATGGGGGTGGGGGAATAATAGCTGGTGTCTCCTAGGCTGTTGTCAGAATCAGCTGACAGCACACGTATAAAGCACTTGGCAGATGCTCCTGATGTGGAGCAGCCCGCAGCGTTGGCCGCCATTGTTTTTTTGGGGTTTTCTTTTGTTTTGTTTTTTTGCCGCCATTGTTGTTGCTGTTATCATTACTCCATCCCAGCAGCCGGAGTTGGAGCAAAGGTCCTCCCGTATCGGGAAGGAAAGGCCTTTTCCATCCACTTTATCCTTTGTTTCCCAGAATAGCCCAGCTGGTCTCCTCACACCCACCACCAAGTCCCTGAGCTGACTGTGGCCAATTCATGCTGGGCAGTGTGGCCAAAAGAGGTGAGTGAGATGCAGTGCCCCTCCCAGAGGGCCCATCGCGGGGGGCTCGTAGAGACACCAGGAGGCAGACACAGGTTCGGATCTCTTGCAGTCGCCGTGGTCAGTGCACATTTAGGTTCTGGGGAAGGACAATGAAGGGGCCCTTAACTCGACCTAGGGGTCAGAGAAGGTTTCCTGGGGGAGATAAATAAAGGTGGGCGAACAATCCCGAAAGTCCAGGAGGTGACAAATGCCCTGGGGAATAAAGAGAACCGGAAGTGATTTAGTATTACAGGGGCAAAGGGCATGAGGCAGAGAGAGGGAGGGGATGGGTCTGGAGGAGCCAAGGGGGCGGAGTGGGGGGCAGGTTGAGGACCTTTGTGCCCAAGTACAGAGTTTGAACTCTCAACTGCAGGTGACCGGGGCCATGGAAGTGGCAGCATCTGTATCTTGAAGCACTCACCCTGGGGGCTGTGGACAGAGGGGGGTGAGAGAGGAAGATGGAAAGAAAGGTGGCCACTGTGAGCATCTCGCCAGAGATGTGGGCAGCCAGAAAGGGAGGAGAGAGGAGGGGGACTGCGGAGAAGTTTCGGAGGTCAAACTGTCAGGACTGGTGTGGTCAGCAGAATACACCCCCAAAGATGTCCACGTCCTGATCTCCACACATGTGAATATTTTATGGTACTTGGCAGGGAGAATTAAGATTGAAGATGGAATTAATGTGGTTGATCACCTGACTTTGAGATGAGGAGATTATTCCGACTTACCAAGTTGGCCAATGTGATCATAAGAGTTCTTAATATGAAAGAGGGAAGAAGAGTCGGTGTCACAGTAAAGGCAGACCCCACTGCCCACTCCTGGCTCTGGAGATGAAATGGGTCACCAGCCAAGCAACGTGGGCAGCCTCTACACTTGGAAAAGGCAAGGAAATGATTCTCCTCCAGGGCCTCCAGAAGGAATGCAGGGCTGCCAACACCTTGAATTTAGCCCAATGAGACGTGTGTCAGACTTCTGACCTATAGAACTGTAAGAGTAAATCTGTGTTGTTTTAATCACTAAATTTGCTGTGAGTTGTTACAGCAGCAATAGGAAGCAGATATAACTGGTGATGGGAATGGGGGCTGAGGATAGGGGATATTAAGGGCATCTGGCCTGGAGACTGGAAAGATGGCAATGCCCCCAACCAGGAGAGGCCACAGGGACAGGATGAGTATCTGTCTACTGCACTGACCTGAGCGGCCCAGCCCAGCCCAGGCCCTCGCTAGGCACAGAGCCCAGGGACCCAGTGAAGAAGTTGGGGGCGGGGTCAACATCATCACGGTTGGGGATGCAGTAGCTGCTGTAGGGTGAATGGATGGCAAGATCCCCCAGAATTCCTTGGGTTTCATTTTTCAGGCATCAAAACAACCATGCTGGTTAAGCCTTTGCTTACTGAACAAGCCAGCGAAAGAGAACTGAAACCTCAAGGACTGAAGTCAAGGCGGGGTTAGAAGCCCAAGGCATAAGTAAGGACACTGTGGGCTCTCAGGCCTTAAAAGATGCCCTTGTACCCGATTTTTCCTGCAAGAGGGAGGGCAGGAGGACCTGATTGGAATCCTCTTCCCCCATCACTTTCCGCAGCAATTCTTTTTTGTTTTTTTCTTTCCTCCAAAATACGAAAAGGCGGAGGTGGAGGGCTCCTCCTTCTCACAGGCGGAGCGTGGAGCCTACCCCCGCCGGAACCAGCGGCCACGCTGGCCTCTCCGCCGGCTTCGTTCCCCGCCTCCCCCGGTCCTTTGTCTGGCTCCCGCGCTGCCGGGCACGTGGTCGCCTGTCAAATTTCGGGCGGCTCCGGGGGGCACGTGTCGGCAAGCCGGAGCTCCACAGACCCCCAGTAACCATGGAAACGGTGGCCAATGGGAGTCCCGCTCTGCCTGCGGGGGCGAGGCCAAGCGCGGCCTAAGCAGGAGGGGCGGGGCGGGGCCGAGGTGTCAGAAAACTGAGGGCGGGGCCCAGATCACCCGCCGCAGCCTGGGCGGACCGCAGTGCACAGGATGCTCCCTGGGGCCATAATGTGCCGTTATCTGGACCGGGCAGCTTTGCTAACATTTGGGCAGCGTTTCCTTGGCACTCCTGGGATTTTCTTTGCCTTTAAGTATAAGGTTAATGTTCTAGACCCCAGTAGATCTGGGTTCAGATCCCACCAGCAACATTTACCAGCTGTGTGCCTTGCACAAGTGACAGACTTTCTGTACTTCCATTTCTTCATCTGGTAAATTGAGTATTGTAAAGCTCCAGCGCGATAATAAGCAATTCGCCCAGGTTTGGAACCAGTAGATGCTCAATAAACAGCAGTGACCCTTATGACTCAGCTCCTTCTCTTGACCCACCGGAGAGGAGGGCCCCCGTTGGGGTGTGAAGAACCCACCCTCTCAGCTGGGAGCCCAGGGTGCTGACCTCTGACTCATTTGCTCAAGGCTGGTTCCAGCACCAGTCTCAACATGCTTGTTAACAAAATGGGAAGATGGCCTGGAGTCTGTCAGGGTCCCCACGGCAGCGGGCCTGCTGCTGACTTCCTGGAGGCAGACACAGAGCTGAGCACCTCCAGCTGCGGGGGCAGAAGGAAAGGAAGGGGCAATGCCAAGGGCTGGGGACCAGGAAACAGGGTTTTGGCACTTCTGCCGACCAGCCAGGTGACCCACACAAGCGTTTTTACTTCTCTGGGCAAAAGCATCTTGTAAAACAGTGAAGATGATACCTGAGGCCCTCCCACTCAATGTGGTGGAGAATCTGTAAAGAGGAAATGGATGGTCAGCTGCGCTGGGAGACCTGGCCCCTCTCTCCTGGCTTCCCCAGGGCTCAGCTCAGGGCCTGGGACAAACATTCCCTAGCCAGCAGCTGCAGTTAGCTGGAATCTTTCTTTCACTTTTATGAAGATGTGGAAAATGCCCTCATTCATTCATTTGTTCGATCAACCGAGTTTTCTGCAGGTCTGTTGTGTGCCAGGCACTGTGCTAGGTCCTGGAGCTAGAGCAGTGAACAAAACAGGTTCCCTGCCCTGAAAGAGGTCACCGTCTGGCTGGGGAGACAGACATGAAAGAAATAAACATGCAAACAAACATGTGGCCACAAATATCCACAAATGCCCTGAAAGGAAAGCACAGGATCCATGAGCATGAAGGAAATAAAAACGAATCTGGGGGGAGAGTGCAGGCAGGGCAGGAAGTGACATTTCAGAGGGGCCTGAGGACCGAGCAGAAGTCAGCCTGGTGAGGAGGGGAGGAAAGGTATTTCAGGCAAGAGGAACAACACATGGGTGCCTTGAGGCCAGAAGGAGCTCGGGGCATCCACAGAAGGAGAGGGTCTGTGTGGCCCAGAGGCCAGCGAGGGAAGGAGTCAGCAGGTATCAGCTGAGTCAGGCAGGGTCACACTAAGGATCTTGAGTTTAGAAAATGGGCCATGACATAGCCTCATGGGGACTTACATGAAAATATACACCCCTGTTTTTCAAAGTTCCCTCCTGGATTGGGCTGGTGCTCAACTTGGTCTCACCTGCCTTCCACCTTTTCCAGTCTGAAGGCATTGGATGATCCAAAATCAGATGAGTTTCGTTACTACTCAGCACCATCCACTGACTACGACAGACAAGGAGACGCACATTTACCGAAAGATTTTTAACACAAAGGTTAGAATTAGGGTTAGGGTTGGGTTTCGGTTAAGGGTAGAGTTGGTATTGGGTTTGGCCAGGAAAGGATTGAGGTTAGATCAGGATTACCGTTGGGTTCAGGATCAGGGTTGGCATTAGGATTAGGGCTGGTATTGGGTTTAGGGTTGGGTTTAGGCCTGGTGTTGGGTTAGGGTTTGGATTGTAGATTTGAGTTATATTAAATATACATCACCAGCCCCCAACAGAATATCTAGGAGGCAATAGGTGCCCAAGGGATATTTTTAATGAATTAATTACTGTGGTTTATTGTGAACAAGAAAGACAAAGTGCCAGGCAGGGTCACTTTCCTAGATATTCTGGTTATTTGTCTGTGTGTCGTGCTAAGTGTGAACAGACTGATAAAACTCACCGGTGTGCTAAGTTTATATTCATCTGTCTAAGACTGCACTAAAAATCATACTAAAGTAGAAAACAAGAGGAAAGTAGTCTGGGCATATCAACCCAGTGACTGAGGGGGGGAAGTGATAGAGAGCTCAGGAGACCAAATACTTCGAAAGAGTCCAGGTGTGGGAGCGGAGGTGGTTCCAGGCAGACGTCACAGTAAGGCCAGCAGGAGGTCAAAGGAACTAGATCAGGCGGGAATGTGGGGTTTGGATGAGGAGTTGGGGGAGGGAAAAAGTGAAGAGATGAGTGATAAAGTTAAAAAGATGGGCAGACCACGGATCACGGAAGGCCCCATAAGCCATGTAATGTAACCCGAGTAACTCCTGGGGCCCATGTGGTCTCTTCCCTACAAAGTTTCATTAAAAGGAGTTTGGGACAGCACCCACATATTATTTACAGGGGTTTCCAATATTCTTTGTTGTGCAAAGAAGATCATGGAGGGTCCAATTTCTAACCCCCAGCAACTCTTCCCAATCCCCTCACCTCTCCCTCCAGGGCTCTTGTATTGTGTTCTACTCCAGAACCCCTCACTCTCCTGCCTCTCTCTGCCCACTCAGTTCTTCATCTACAGCTCCACTCACCCTCAGGGACTCCAGTCCCTTTCTGTTCTCCCCACTGCACAGAGCCCCCAATAAAGAACAGCCCAGAACTGCCCCAGCAAGCACACAACCGTGCTCCTTCCCCTCTGCTTTGCATCCCTGCCTCTCCCTGGAACCAGGCTGGGAAAGGGAGAGCTCTCTGCAGAGGGCAGAAGGAAGGACCAAGATCAAGATCCTCTTTTATGAGACCTAAGTGAGTGGGGACCGTTGCTGTGCCTCGTCCCTGTCATGGTATAAAGATTGCAGCATCTCCGTTGGAGCTGGAGAGTGAAGCAGTCAGATCTGTGAGCTCCTTGGAAGCAGGGCTCTGTGTGTTTGGTGGGTGATGCCCCACCAACACCAAGAAGATCCTGGTTCAATATGTGATGAGTGAAGAGGTCAGCGATAAGTGAATGAATGAATGAATGAATGGGTGGATGGATGGATGATTGAACTCCATGAGCATTCTGGATTTTCACGCAGGCCTCAAAGACCCCAGGACAATTGCACCCCCTCCTCAGCCTCTGTAAATCCTCATTCCTTATCTTTGCGCCAACCAACCAGGGGCCTCTCAACAATGACCTCCAGGCTCAAGGGGGATGGGGACCAGGCTTCCCCACCCACACAGTAAAGCATCTGGATGGGCTCCACCAGTCTGCTGGGAATGGCCTGTGCTCCCCTGGGTGAGACCCGCGGCGCACAGAAAACCTCCCAGTGCTTTTGGCTCTGGTTGTAATTCTGGTTTCCAGCAACACATAAAAATAGCTTCAAGGACATCCAAGGGGCGGGAGGAGGGAGACCTGGTCCCTTAGCTTCCAGAAGAACTAGATAAGCACGACTCCCATCTCTCCTTCTCCAAGGGCCAGACTGCTGCCCGTATGACTCCAGATTTGAACCTGGGTCTGTATCTGTCTGTGAACCACAGGCCTAGACTTGCAAACTCTTCAGTTATCAGCCCCCATTACCCAGCTTCGGGCAAAGAGAGGCAGATGTAAAAGTCATGCAGGAAAAAATGTCTGAAATCCCTCCCACTGCCAGCTCTGAGAATGACTCCTGCAGGGCCCCAGTGCAGTGCATGATGGGAAGATACAAGAGGCTGCAGTCCAGAGCAGACCTGGGGAGCCTGCAGGATAACAAGGGAGCTGGGCTGGGGAGGGGAAAGGGGGGGCAGCCCAGCCGTGGGGGGCAGCCCAGCCGTAGGGGGCTTGCGGGCCTCTGCCTGGGCTCCAGTGCTTTGATTCCCCCCAGTGATGATGCAAATGTGTGCCGTAGACCACCTTCCAGGCCCTGCAGGGCCCATCCAAGGACAATAGCCCCCAGCCAGGGGTAGGAGGGGGAAGGTGGTAGAAGCACTTTAATAACAGACGTGTTATGAGCACAGACTATTCCCGGCGCTGTGCATGCATCATCGGAATCCTTACAACCAATGAAGGACTTATGATTTGTCCCATCACACAGATGAGTAAAGTAAGGCCCAGAGAAGGAAATAACTAACTGCACAGCCGGCAGGACACACGTCCAACAGGGACAGAGGCAGGATTTGCGCCCAGAGGGACTCGGGAGCCTGTGTTCCCCCCTCTGCACTAAGGGGTGGGCTGAGTTTCTTCCCTGCCTCCCAAAGGCCCTAAAATAGGCCTGCTTTCCTGATGAAGCTCTCCTCCCCTCAGTGCCACAAATACCCACATTCCCAGGCCGAATCCAGGGCGGGGCCCTCAGGAGCTCGTGCCCAGCAGGACCTATTTCTGGCTGCAGCCCGGACCGGCCACAAGAGACCTTCTGTGGTGGCCTCGGCCGCAGCCCACAGCCGAGGCTCAGGCCCTGGCAAGGTCTCCAAAGGGCCCATTGTCCGGCTGCCTGGGCCGCTGAGCCTGGCTCCTGGACATCCGGAGCTGGGGGCAGAGGGTGACCTAGGGCAGGGTGGACTGAGGGGCCTGTGTGAGAGCTGCAGCCAGCTCGGAGATGTCCCAGTGTCCACTGTGCCCGCTTGAGGGAGAAAACAGACTCCACCTCGGACGGGCCTCAGGCTGGCTTCAGACAGGCCCCGAGGTCTCACACACACACACACACACACACACACACACAGATGACAACTGCCAAGGGCAGCCACCATGTCTACGGGGAAGCAAGGTGGTGACAAACAGGGTTTAGAGCTGGGTGGGTTCAGATTCTAATACTGGCTCCTCCAGTGCTAACCTGGGCAGGTCACGCCACCTCTCTGAACCTCAGTCTCCACATCTGTGAAATGGGACAGATACCAACCCCTTTTTATAGACGTGCAGACCCAGCTTCAGAGAAGGGGCTTGCCTGAGGCCACACAAGCAGGATCTTTTTTTTTTTTTAACATTAAAAACGTTTTGATTAGGAACATTTTCAAACATACACAAAAGTAAGGAGTATAATAAAACCCCATATGCCATCATTCAGATTCAATAATTATTGAGATTTTACCTGCTTTATTTGTCCCTTTCAATTATTTTGTTGCCACTAAAGTGAATTTAAAGCCAATCCTGGGGGGAATTCCTTGGCTGTCCATTAGTTAGGACCCCACGCTTCCACTGCAGGGGGCACGAGTTCGATCCCTGGTCAGGGAACTAAGATCCTGCATGCCGCGTGCAGGGCAGCCAAATAAATAAATAAATGAAGCCAATCCTGGACACATCATCTCATCCCAACACACTTCAGTATTCCTCTAATATAAGGACATAATACCATTGTCACACCTAGCAAAATTAACAGCAATTCCATGGCATCATCTAATATCCGGTGCATAATCTATTTATCCTGATATTCTCATCAATGCGGTTTTCCAGGTGATTTGTTTGAGTTAGGATCCTTGGAAGCTCTACACATAGCATTCAGTTGTTAATTTTTTTTAATGTATTTTCATGCCATTGACTTATTGAAGACACTGAGTCATTTGTCCTGTGGAATGTCCACAAATGTTGTCTGTTTGCTTCCTCGTGGTGTCATGTAACTTGTTTCTCTATCCCTATATTTCCCATGAAATTGAGCCTCCTCCCCTTTTAAATAACTGTTTTGATGAGATATATTGGGTGGGCCAAAAAGTGACTTCTGTTTTTAAGTAAAAATAAAAGACACATTTTTCATTTTCACCAAGAACTTTATTGAACAATGTATTCACTGTTTTGTTCCACTACCTTCTGCCATTTTTCAGGCAACTTCATAACTCCATCTTCCCAAAGTATTTGTTTATTTATTTATTTATGGCTGTGCTGGGTCTTCGTTTCTGTGCGAGGGCTTTCTCTAGTTGTGGCAAGCGGGGGCCACTCTTCATTGCGGTGCGCGGGCCTCTCACTATCGCGGCCTCTCTTGTTGTGGAGCACAGGCTCCAGACGCGCAGGCTCAGGAATTGTGGCTCACGGGCCCAGTTGCTCCACGGCATGTGGGATCTTCCCAGACCAGGGCTTGAACCCGTGTCCCCTGCATTGGCAGGCAGATTCTCAACCACTGCGCCACCAGGGAAGCCCAACTTTGTATCTTTTTGAGCAAAGAACTGTCCCAGGTGCCTTTTACAGTCTTCCAGGGAATTGAATTTTTTTCCATTAAGAGAATTTGGTAAAGACCAAAACAAATGGAAATACGAAGGTGCAATGTCTGGTGAGTATGGAGGATGAATCCGAACTTCCCAGCCAAGCTGTAACAGTTTTTGTCTGGTCATCAAAGAAACATGCGGTCTTGCGTTATCCTGATGGAAGATTAGGAATTTTCTGTTGACTAATTCCGGACGCTTTTCGTTGAGTACTGCTTTCAGTTGGTCTAACTGGGAGCAGTACTTGTTGGAATTAATTGTTTGGTTTTCTGGAAGAAGCTCATAATAGAGGACTCCCTTCCAATCCCACCATACACACAACATCACCTTCTTTGGATGAAGACCAGCCTTTGGTGTGGTTGGTGGTGGTTTATTTCGCCTGCCCCATGATCTCTTCCGTTCCACATTATTGTACAGTATCTACGTTTCATTGCCGATCACAATTTGTTTTAAAAATGGAACGTTTTCATTACGTTTAAGTAGAGAATTGCATGGGGAAATACGGTCAAGAAGGGTTTTTTTGCTTAGCTTACGTGGAACCCAAACCCGAACGTAACCAAGCTGTTGCAAATGATTTTCAGTGTTTGATTAGGATATTTTGAGTATGTCGGCTACCTCCCGTGTGGTATAACGTTGATTGTTCTCAATTAATGTCTTGATGTGATCGCTATCAACTTCAACTGGTCTACCTGACCGTGGAGCGTCGTCCAGCGAGAAATCTCCAGCACAAAACTTCACAAACCATTTTTGACACGTTCGATCAGTCACAGCACCTTCTCCATACACTACACAAATCTTTTTTTGTGTTTCAGTTGTTGCGTTTTTACCTTTCTGGAAATAATAAAGGGAAAATGGAACCCTCATACATTGTTAGTGGTATTGTAAAATGGTACAGTTACTCTGGAAAACAGATAGGTGGTTCCTCAAAATGTTAAACACAGAGTTACATATGCCAAAAATGTTGCTTTTTTTCTTCCATCTTCAATATTAAAATGGCTACACAAAAATTCACCAATTTTGATAAGTTTTTTTTTTTTAAATACATGCTGATATGACAGCTGTCACAATACAATCTAACAAAATTGTTTTGAATGAAGTTAAAGACAACTAAGCGCTACTAGAGCCATCTTACGGAAAACATCAAATGAACTTTTAGGCCAACCTAATAATTCACACCATAAACATCACTCTTACAAAGTGTACAACTCAATGCTTTTCAGTATATTCACAGAGTTGTGCGACCATTACTATTGTCCAACTTCAAAATGTTCTCATCAAACCCCACACCCATTAGCAATCACTCCCCATTCTGCCCTGCTGCCAGCCCCTGGCAACCACTAATCTACTTTCCTCTCTCTATGGATTTGCCTACTCTGGCCATTTCATATAAATGGAATCACACAATATGTGTCCTTTTGTGACAGGAAGCTTTTATTTAGCATAATATTTTCAAGGCTCATCCATGTTTTACCATGTATGAGTACTTCATTCCTTTTTTTTAAAATTTATTTATTTTTAAAATTTATTTATTTTTGGCTGTGTTGGGTCTTCATTGCTGTGCGCGGGCTTTCTCTAGTTGCGGTGAGCGGGAACTACTCTTTGTTGTGGTGCGCGGGCTTCTTATTGCGGTGGCTTCTCCTCTTGCGGAGCACGGGCTCTAGGCGCGTGGGCTTCAGTAGTTGTGGCTCACGGACTCTAGAGCACAGGCTCAGTAGTTGTGGCGCACGGGCTTAGTTGCTCCGCGGCATGTGGGATCTTCCCGGACCAGGGCTCGAACCCCTCTCCCCTGCATTGGCAGGCGGATTCTCCACCACTGTGCCATCAGGGAAGCCCTTCATTCCTTTTTATTGCCAAATAACGTGCCATTGTATAAATATACCATGTGTTGCTTATCCATTCATCGTTGATGGACATTAGGGTTGTCTCCACTTCTTGGCTCTTATATATAATGTATCTATGAACATATGTGTACAAGTATTTGTGCGAATTTATGTTTTAGTTCTCATGGGTGTATATACATAGCAATGGATGCCAGGTCATATGTAACTCTGTGTTTAACATTTTGAGGAACGACCTATCTGTTTTCCAGAGTAACTGTACCATTTTACAACACCACCAGCAATGTATGAGGGTTCCATTTTCCCTACATCCTCACCAACATTTGTTATGGTCCATCTTTTTTATTTTAGTCATCCTAGTGGGAGTGAAGTAGTATCTCATTGTGGTTTTGATTTGTGTTTCCCTAATGACTAGTGGTGTCGAGCATCTTCTCATGGGCTTAGTGCACTTGGTATGTCTTCTTTGGAATTTCTCAGTTGGATTATTTGTCTTTTATTATTGAGTTGTAAATAATTCTCTATATAGACAAGTCCCTTATCAGATACATGATTTATAAATTTTTTCTCCCATTATATGGGTTGTCTTCACTTTCTTGCCATCCTTTGAAGTACACTTTAAATTTTTATTTATTTATTTATTTATTTATGGCTGCTTTGTGTCTTTGTTGCTGCGCGCAGGCTTTCTCTAGCTGTGGCAAGTGGGGGCTACTCTTCGTTGCCGCCGTGCGTGGGCTTCTCATGTGGTGGCTTCTCTTGTTGCAGAGCATGGGCTCTAGGTGCACGGGCTTCCATAGTTGTGGCACGTGGGCTCAGTAGTTGTGGCTTGCGGGCTCTAGAGCGCAGGCTCAGTAGTTGTGGTGCACAGGCTTAGTTGCTCTGAGGCATGTGGGATCTTCCCAGACCAGGGCTCTAATCTGTGTCCCCTGCATTGGCAGGCAGATTCTTAACCACTGCACCACCAGGGAAGTCCCAGCTTTAAATTTTGATGAAGCTGCATTTATCTATTTATTTTGTATCCCTGTGCTTTTGGTGTCACATGCCTAAGGAATGTCATGAAGATCAATGCCTTTGTTTTATTCTAAGAGGTTTATAGTTTTCACTCTTACTTTTAAGTCTGTGATCCATTTTGTGTTAACTTTTGTATATGGTGTCAGGTGGAGATATTAAGTCTTGTAATCCATAAACATAGGATGTCTTTCCATTTGTTAAGGTCTTCTTTCAATTCCTTTCAGCAAAGTTTTGTAGTTTTCACTGTACAAACCTTACAGTTCTTTTGTTAAGTTTATTCCTAAGTATTTTATTCTTTTGGATACAAATATAAATGGAATTATTTTCTTAATTTCATTTTTAGAGTGTTCATTGCTAGTATATAGAAATCGTTTTTGTATATTGTTCTTGTATCCTGAAACCTTTCTGAACTCATTTATTTGTTCTAATATATATTTTTAGTGAATTCCTTATGATTTTCTATACACAAGATCATGTCATCTGCAAATAGAGATAGTTTTACTTTTTCCTTCCTAATCTCGATGATTTTTATTTCTTTTTCTTGCCTAATTGCTCTGGCTAAAACCTCCAGTACAATACTTAACAGGAATGGGGAGACTGGGAATCCCTGTCTTGTTCCCTCCTGATTTGGAGGGAAACTTTCAGTCTTTCACCACTAAGTATGATGTTAGCTGTGGATTTTTCATAGAGGCACTCAGGCAGAATTTTAATCCAGATGTGAGGGACTCCAAAGCCCTGACTCTTACCTTAGTCCCAGGACATAAGAGGAGTGGCCTGGTCAGGAAGAGGTTCAAAGAGCTGTCAAAACTCGAGATGGACGTGGAGGGTCTGGGTGACTTGGGAGGAGTCAATTCCAGCAGGGGACACCAAGCCCCACTGACAGTAGGCCCTGTCACCATCTTCCCTGCAGCCTTACAGAGCCCTTGGCCAGGCAGAACAAATGTGGGAAACTCAGTGTCATAGCCCTCAGGTGCCCCCATCAATGTTCAGCTCCTTGCAATCCAACCACACACCCTCTCACCTCCCATTCTGCTCTGAGACAGAACGTCCATGGAAAAAGGAAGTGGGAACAGCTGTAATCAGCACAGGTAGGAGGGGGAAGATGGACATAAAGAGGCAGCCAGATGGAGAGGTTGAGAGACTTGGGAGCTGGACTTCTGGGTTTGAGTCTGCCCCTCCCCCCAACAATGTACCAATGAGGTGACCTTGGGCAAGTCTTTTCAGCTCCCTGCGTATGAGTTTTCCTATCTTTAAAATAGGGATAGTCATTAAAAAGTCCACAAATAACAAATGCTGGAGACGGTGTGGGGAAGAGGGAACCTTCCTACACTGTTGGTAGGAATGTAAATTGATGCCGCCACTATGGAAAATAGTCTGGAGGTTCCTTACGTAACTAAAAATAGAGTTGCCATATGATCCAGCAATCCCACTCCTAGGTATATATTATATACCTAGGAGAAAATACCAGAGAATATTATAATTCGAAAAGATACATGCACTCCAGTGTTCATAGAAGCATTATTTACAATAGCCAAGACATGGAAGCAACCTAAATATCCACCAACAGATGAACTGATAAAGAAGATGTGATATATATATATATACACACACACACACATACACATACACATACAATGGAATATTACTCGGCCGTAAAAAGAATGAAATAATACCATTTGCAGCAACATGGATGGACCTAGAGATTATCATACTAAGTGAAGTAAGTCAGAAAGAGAAAGACAAATACCATATGATATCACTTATATGTGGAATCTAAAATATGATACAAATGAACTTATCTAAGAAACAGAAACAGACTCACAGACAGAGAAAACAAGCTTATGGTTACCAAAGTGGAAAGGGGTAGGGGAGGGATAAAGCAGGTGTTTGGGATTAGCAGATACAAACTATAGATAAACAACAAGGTCCTACTGTATAACACAGGGAACAATATTCGGTATCTTGTAATAAACCATAATGGAAAAGAATATGTATGTATATATACACATAAAACTGAATCACTTTGCTGTACACCAGAAACGAACACAACATTGTAAGTCAACTATACTTCAATTAAAAAATTAAAAAAAAAAAAAAAAAGCCCCAGCTTTGGGTGAAAGAATTCTATGAAGGAGAAAAAAGAAATAAATAAGTAAAATAAAATAGGGATAGTGACAAAATCCACCTCTCAGGGCCACTGTGAGGATGATATGGGATGATACTCGTAAGGTGTTCAGCACAGCATAAAACACATTCTTGGCGCTCCATAAATTCTGGTTACTATTGCCTTTATTATTGTCAATTTTACTCTTACCTACATTTATACTATTGCTGCTGGTATGATGGTGGTCAATCCAGCATTCCCAGGAGAGAAATAGCCTTCCTGAATGTGCAGCCCTTGTCTGGTGATGGCCAGGGGCCCCAGGACTCCCGTGTTCCTGTTCACGCTGCACCCCATGTGGGGCCCAGCTTGAGAGAGGAAGCTTCTTCCACCAGAGCAAGAGCTTTGTTGGCTAAGAAGCTTCCCCAAGGCCCTGTAAGACTCTCTGCCAGGCACTCCAGAGATGTCACCTCATGGGATGTTCACCCCATTTTACAGAAGAGAAAACTGAGACTCAGAGAAGTGGAGCAATCATCTAAGACCACATAACTAGTAAGAGATGAAAACGGGATTTGAACCTGGATCACTGCTCTCACCTACTGGGCCACACCCCTCTCCTCAGCCATTGGCCAAATTGGAAAGTTCAAGAAGTCACCTTGGGACAAGGAGGAGGGGGCCCAGGTAGATGTCCCAAAACGCCCCAGAAAGGTCCATGACAAGAGCAAAGCAGAGCCCACATCAGTGATGTGGAGTGATGTACTGGGCCCTGAGGATCTCTAGTTCTAACCCCAAGCACCCATAGAGACCCTGCCCTGGGTGGCTCTCAGGGGCTGAGGGGCCATCTGGGTACCTCTGGGGTACTATTCTGTAATCAACCCAAGACTCACAGAGCTTCCAGACAACCTGCCGTTAGGTCCCATCAACTGACATGACGACTGACCCCCATCCTTCAACTGCATTTTGGAGCCGAAATGCAGATGTTATCATTTTCTTATGATAAACTCCTTTGGTAAATTGTGGACACCAGGGAAATCATTGTGGATCTTAATTCTGCCCAAACGGGAACCAGCACCTCTCCCGGCTTTGGGCCCTACCGAGCTGAGAACCCTCCCTAGCCCCTCTCCAAACCCACTCGCTTGCAGTGGAGGCTATTTACTTCCTGGGTCCTTCGCTCCCCATTCTTCACCCACAAAGTCGCTCACTTCTGAGGGTGGGCTTGGGGGTTCCTAGGCAACAAAAGCCATCACTGAGCACAAAGACTCTACCCCCATTTCTCCGTCCTGTGAATCTCTCATTCCAGCATTCAGCAGATTTACTGCCAAGCTGTGCCAGGTGTGCTGGGGACTTGTGACTCAGGCTCTCGATCCAGGGGAGGGACACAAGCCACCATCTTTAGCCCCTGCTCTGTGCCAGGAGCCCTGTGCCTTATGCTTTCAGGCACCATCCCCCTGAAAGCTCAGAACAGCCCCATGAAGTATATGTTATCACCAGTTCATGGACGAATGTGTCTCTTTACCCCCAAAATATATGCCTCGAGCAGCTGCTAAGTGCCCGGCCTGTGCAAGGGGGCAGATGCACAATGATGGCAAAGATTCCCCAGGTCCCTGCTTCCTTACAAGATGCTCCCCAGTAGGAGAGGCAGACCCCGAGCAAGAGAAGAAAGACAAGGTAGGGAGGAAAGAAGGGCCACAGAATGCAGTGAACACTGTAGGTGACAAAGCGGAAAAGTTAACACAGGGGACCTACTTTAAGTATGTTGATCCGGGAGGGACCCTCTGAGGAGGCGATATTCCGACCACTCCAGTCTCGTCTCCTTCCCTCCCAGAGACGCTTCTGGAGCTTCCGGCCATGTCCACCCCCAGCAAGGATGGTGGGCCAGCTGGAGAGGCAGGCAAACCCTCCTCTCATCCTCTCCTTCCTGCTGACCCACTTGGCAGGGGAGGTGGGAAGAAACATGGCTTCCTCCACCAACGAGCTGTGGGACCTTGGGGGAGTCACGGTCCTTCTCTGGGCTTGGATCTGTGAAATTACCCACCCGGCCCCATCCTCCGTAACTGAGACCAGGGAACATACAGGAAACATTTCATCTATTTGAAAGCACTTTACAATGTGCAAGAATGTTACCATTACCCTGCAGATCCCAGAAGGAAAACGTGCTTCTCCATCACACCCAAGCTCTTAGTAACCGGCATCTGTGGGCCTTCGGGATCCTCCCAATGCCTAGCGGGGGCCACATCACATTCTCCTCTTGCTGAAGGGGAACTGAGGTTTGGTCGCAACATGGTCAGCCTGAAGTCTCCCCAAATTAGGAGTGGGACATCAACCCCCAAATAATACTAGCGGCGGATACCATTGAGCACTTGCTGTGTCCAGGTCAATGCCAAGGTTCTTACGTGGATTGTCACGTTTCGTCCCCACAACAGTCCTGCCCGGAAAGCTTTATGGCCATTAGCTGTGTTTTATGGGAAGGTGGGCAGCCAGCAGCTGTTCACAACCCTCAGGTTAGACACAGAACGAAGCAGAAGGTCCTCAGCCTGGACTTAAGACAAATGGGAAATCATTCACTCAACCAGCCCCTACAGATCCCATCACATACCAGGCATGTTCTAGTCACCGATGAACCACAAACACAAACTCCCATCCTCGTGGGGCTTACATCCTAGTGGGGAGACAACGGTGAATGAGAAAAATGTGCCGCGTGTTAGATGCCAAGGAGGGCAAGCCCCCGGATCCTGTTCTCCAAGCACCACTCCGCTGGGACAAGAACAGTCAGTGCTTTGCAGCTCTTGCTGCTGGGGGATCAGGTCACCTGCACGTACTGCTCTGTCTTCCCTTTTGCCATGAGTGTCCGGATCCCCAAGACAGGCAGAGGCAGCCAGAAATGCTAACGAGCTTCATCCAAAGTGCACTGCCAGATGGGGTGGGCCGGAGAGACCGAATGTGGGCCTCGGAACCCTCCCGCAAGCCTGGGGCCAAGAAGAACTCTCACCACCTCCAGGGTGAATTCCATCCGGTTCCTGCCATTGGCTTGAATTGTTTCCTGGTGGTTCTGGGTGCAAATCTACCCCACCCCGCAACTATGTGTAAGTTTCAGGATCTCAGAGACGGGCTTCATTTTTCCTGTGTCTTCCATCATCTCCACAGGGCTGGGCCCAGGGGAGGCTCCTCAGAAACCGCATAGTCCTAGGCCACTGGTTTAGTTGGCATCCTGGATGTTGGGGGCAAGAAAAAAAGAAGGATGGGGGTTCCAGCTACAGGCTGGAAGGAAGAACATACACAGGGCAAGGCAGGCGGGCTGGAGCACCCTGGGGGCTCTGGGATGTGCTGGGTGGTGCAAACAGCGCTCAGCACAAGAGTGCTTAGTAAAGGAGAACTGGGCTGTGTGTGGGAATTCCCTGGCTGTCCAGTGGTCAGGACTCAGCGCTCTCAATGCCAGGGTCCCGGATCAGGGAACTAAGATATCGCAAGCTGCGCGGCATGGCCAAAAAACAAAATTGTTAAAAAAAAAAAAAAAAAAAAGACCTGGGCTGTGTGGTCACCATTATTACTAATAAATCATATAGTAAAAACCCTTAATGGGACACCAGTGGGTGAGGGATATGGAAGGGTAAACATTTGGAAAGACTCATCCATAATAATAATAATTTCAAAACTAGGCAATGCTTATTGAGTGATCCCTGATTCCAGACACTGTGCTGCGTAGGGACTGTCAACTCTCATTTTCATCTTGGAACCAGGTAAGGACTACTGGTTTCTCCATTTTACAGATGGAGGCACTGAGGCTTGAGGAGGCTGTGCCCGAGGTCACATGGCTGGTAAGTGGTGGCCCCGGGCCGAGACTGAGACAGCTATGTAGAATGGGACTGGGGAAGGGTCAGAGTTAGGGCAGGGAGTAATCATGGGGGTCAAGGAGGGTAGCTGGCTGCCCAGGCCTAGACTGGGGGGTGCCATGTTCAGTCCAGCAGGTGAGGGGCATCCCTGGTGGGAGCCAGGATGGAGAAGAATCATAAATTACACAGAGGAGAAACAACACTGGACAGACTCCCCTCCAGCCCTGATCAGAAGTCAGTTCAGGGACTTCCCTGGTGGTCCAGTGGTTAAGAATCCACCTGCCAATGCAAGGGACGCAGGTTCGATCCCTGGTCGGGGAACTAAGATCCCGCATGTCTCGGGACAACTAAGCCCGAGCGCTATAGCCTGTGCGCCACAACTAGAGAACCTGTGTGCCACAACGAAAGATCCCGCATGCCGCAAAGAAGACCCGACGCAGCCAAATAAATAGATAAATATTTTTTAAAAAAAGAAGTCAGTTCAGTGGACTCTGAAATGACCTTAAATCTTATGGGGAAAAATCTAAACTCAGCTTTCAAGCAAGACAAGGAGCCCTTTGCTCCTCCATCTCATTTAACCCCTTTCTGGAGTTGAAATTGCCAATGAAAAAAATGTGGGCATTATTCAGAAAATCCATCCATCCTTCCACCCCCTACGGAGCAGTGCTCTGTGCCAGACACGGTTCTAAGCACTGGGATACAGCAGGGAAAAAAAGAGACAAAAGATCCTGCCATCACGGGCTTGAATTCTGGTGGAGGGAGGTGGACGGTAAGCAAGAAATGAGTAAGGGGCTTCCCTGGTGGCTCAGTGGTTGAGAATCTGCCTGCCAATGCAGGGGACACGGGTTCGAGCCCTGGTCTGGGAAGATGCCACATGCCGCGGAGCAACTGGGCCCGTGAGCCACAACTACTGAGCCTGCGCGTCTGGAGCCTGTGCTCCGCAACGAGAGGCCGCGACAGTGAGAGGCCCGCGCACCACGATGAAGAGTGGCCCCTGCTCGCTGCAACTAGAGAAAGCCCTCGCACAGAAACGAAGACCCAACACAGCCAAAAAAAAAAAATAATAATAACAATAAATAAATCAATAAATAAAATTTATAAAAAAAAAGAAATTGTAACATAAATAAATATTAAAAAAAAAAAGTAGGTTATACACTTTATTAGAGGTGATAGAGGCTATGGAGAAAAATTAAGTGATGGAGGGCAGCGGGAGTGCTGGGAGGTGGTTTGTGATGTGAATGAAGGAGACCCTGGAAACCTTGGAGTTAAAGGGACATTTCACCAAAGACTTGGGGGGATGGGTGAAGGGCAAATTGAATGTCTCGGAGAAGAGTGTCCAGTAGAGGGAACAGTAAGTGTGAAGGCTCCGAGGTGGAACTTGAGGGACAGGAAGGTGGCCTGTGTGGCTGGAGTGGGGATGGGAAGAGGGGTGTCAGTGACACCAGGAGATGAGGGAGGAGAGGCTTTAGGGGCGGGGCTTAGCAGCCACTTGGGGCTTTGGCTTTAACCAGGAGAGAGGCGGGACACCACTGGAGGATTTTGAGCAGGACATAATCTGATTTACATTTTAAAAGGATCCCCCTGGCTGCTGTGCTGGGAATACTGAGGACTGCAGGAGGAGGGTCAGGGGGAGGTGGCAGATGAGAAGGAACTGGGTTTGGGATTGATTTTGAAGGTGGAGCTGCCAGTATTAGCTGATGGAGGAGGGTTTTTGAGAAAAGGCAGAGTCAAGGCTGACCCCAGAGTTTTGGGCCCTGGGGCCACTTGCTGGATGACGAGCCATTAGCTGAGATGAGAAAGCAAGTTTTGGGGGGGAGAACAGAAGTTCCTTTTAGGCATTTTTTTTTATTGGCGTATAATTGCTTTACAATGTTGTGTTAGTTTCTGCTATACAACGAAGTGAATCAGCTATATGTATACATGCATCCCCTCCCTCTTGGATCTCTCCCCCCTCCCCACCCCCAATCCCACCCATCTAGGTCATCACAGAGCACCAAGCTGAGCTCCCTGTGTTATTTGAGGTGCAGATTAGACCACTAGGTAGCCATTGACAAGATGCTTCTGGGTTCAGTGGGGAGGGCTGGGTGGTGATGTGATTGTGGGCCCCCTGATTCTAGAGGGGCACTGGAAGGGTCCAGATTGGATGAGACCACCTAGGAAGTGAGAAAAGAGGGGGAGCCTGTATTGTTTCCTAGGAACTGCGTAACAGAGTACCAAAGCTGGTAACTTAAAACAACAGAAAGTGCTTCTCTTACAGTTCAGGAGACTACAAGTCTGAGATCAAGGTGTCAGCAGGGCCATGCTTCCTCGGGACTCTGGAGAGAATCCTTCCTTGCCTCCTCCTGGCTTTGGATGGTGGCCGGCAGTCCTTGGCTTGCAGCTGCACCACTCTGATCTCTGCCTTGGTCGTCACATGCCATCTGATCTCTCCCTGTGTGTCTCTGTCCTCTTCTTATAAGGACACCAGTCAAATTGGATAAAGGCCCACCTGACTCATGTATGACCTCATCTTAATTACACCTGCACGATCCTATTTCCAAACAGGGTCGCATTCCGAGGTTCCAGGGGGTGGGGCGTAGGACTTCAATATATCTTAAAAAATTTTTTTTATTAAAAATCTTTTTAGGTTGTCTTGTTTGTATATTGCGGAAAAATACCCAAGACATAAAATTTACCATCCTAACCATTTTAAAGTGTACAGTTCTGTGGCATTAAGTACAGTCACGTTTTTATGCAACCATCCTCACCATCCATCCACAGAACTCTTCATTTTACAAAACTGAAACTGTCCCCATTCAACACTTAACTCCCCATCCTCCCCTCCCCCAGCCCCTGGCAACCACCATTCTACTGTTTGTCTCTGTGAATTTGACTACTCTAGGTTCCTTACATAAGCAGAATCATACAGTATTTGTCTTTTTGTAACTGGCTTATTTCTCTTAGCATCATGTCCTCAGGGTTCATCCACATTGAAGCATGAGTCAGAATTTCCTTCCTTTTTAAGGCTGAATAATATCTCTCATCATATCTTTTTGAGGGACACAATTGAACCCATTATTGGGGTCAGAAGACTAAGTCTTGGTCATTCCAATATTAAGAGGCCTAAGACATGAGGAGGAACCAGCAAAGAAGGTTGAGGAGTGGCGGTGGGGAGGTGGAGGGAAATCAGGAGAATGTGCCTTCGGTATTGGGGGCGGGGAGTGATGGTCAGCGCCAGGGCTGCTTCTGGTCAAATAAGAGGTGGAAGGAAACGGACCATCGGGTTAGCAATGGGGAGAACATTGGTGACCTAGACTGGACTGGTGTTGGTGGAGTGGGAGGGATGAAGCCTGTTTGCAGTAGGTTTTGGGAGACTGGGATGAGAAGCAGGCACAGCAGGCAGATAACTCTTTTGATAAATTTTGTAATAAAAGGGAGCTGAGAAATGGGGTGATAGCTGGAGAGAGACATGCAGTCAGAGGTTTTGCAAAGATGAGAGTAGTTACCACGCGTTTGTATGCAGGTGAGAATTATCCAGCAGGGAAGGGAAATCTGATGAAGTGGGAGGAAAGGCGGAGTGGCTGGGGTGAGGCATGTCCCTGAGGGCAGGAGGTGGGATCTGATGCCCAAGGCAGGGTTGGGCATCTCTAGGAGTAGGAGGGGGCAGAGGGAGTGGACCAGGTGCCAGGGTGGGGCGGTGGTGGTAGTCCCTGAATATTCTTTTTTTTAAAAAATTAATTAATTAATTAATTTATTTTTGGCTGCGTTGGGTCTTCGTTGCTGCGCACCGGCTTTCTCTAGTTGCGGCGAATGGGGGCTACTCTTCGTTGCGGTGCGTGGGCTTCTCATTGCGGTGGCTTCTCTTGTTGCGGAGCACGGGCTTTAGGCGCGCGGGCTCAGTAGTTGTGGCTTTCAGGCTCAGTAGTTGTGGCTTGTGGGCTCTAGAGCGCAGGCTCAGTAGTTGTGGCGCACGGGCTTAGTTGCTCCGCGGCACGTGGTATCTTCCCGGACCAGGGATTGAACCTGTGTCCTTGGGTTGGCAGGCGGATTCTTAACCACTGCGCCACCAGAGAAGTCCCCATCCCTGGATATTCTTATTGTTTATGTCCCTCTGAAATAGAACAGGGTCATGGGTGAGAGAGTCAGGGGAGGTGGTGCTGACGGTCTGGGGAGTGAGAAGGCACAGAGAGAGCAAGTGAGTGGACCTGGGGAAGGCGGTGTGGGTGCCAGAAAGAAAAACAGCTGCCGTTTGTTTGCTGCGGGTTTACTCCATGCCAGGCACCAGGCGAATGGTATTCCACACGTTTTCTCATTTAATTCTCCCACCGACTCTGACACGTATTTTTATTTTCCGTTTTACATATGCGGAGACGTGAAGACTTAGGAAGGTGATGTAACTTTCTTTACATCATATAACCTGTAAGTCTGACCCTGAAGCCTGACTACTAAACAAGCCTGTCCAAATCCCACAGGAGGCCTGGGGACTATTTTGTCAATTATTAAATTACATTATTTTTTTTTCTCTCTGGAGAAGTACTAAATGTTTATTTCAGAAAATTTGGAAAATTCAAAGTGACATAAATATAAAAAAATTTTAAATGGCTCTAATTTCACCACCCAGAAATAATTACCATTAAAATGTGGTGATTTCTTTGCAGTATTTTTTTCAATGCATATTAACTGTGGCAGATGTAATGTGTTCAGCAAATCCTGTTTCCCTTCTCTTCATGGCAGGCAGCTAGACTACATTTCCCAGCCTCCCCTGCAGGTGGGGTGGCATGTGACTGAGTTCTGACCAATGGAATGTGGGAGGGAGTGATGTCACCCTCTTCTGTGCCTGGACCATAAGCTCTTCTGATCTTCCATGCTTTCTCTCTTCTCTTGTTGCTCATGGGATGGGAAGGACTCAGTGAAGGACTTCAAGACCCTAGGGGGCAGTTAGACCATTAGTCGGAAGGCTCCTGAGCTCCCAAATGACCCAGTGGAGACCCTACCTCCCCCTGATAGTTCCATAGGGTGGAATGAACCTTGGCTGTGTTGTCATTGGACTCTGGGCATTGTTTGTTAAAGCAGTTAGCCTGATACAGTAACATCACATAAATATTGGAATCATACTGTAGATACAGTTTTTAGGCTGATTTGTATTTGTTATTATTATTACTTACCATTTACAGCAACCTTCTCCTATATTGTTAAACAATCTTGGATAGCATGGTTTTAATGGTAGTCCATTATAATTATTTATTTACTCAATCCCATATGGTTGGATATTTAGGTTGGTTCCGCCATTTTGCTTTTATAAGTCAGGCTCCAGTGAACATCCTCATGATAAATCAGGTCACCTGATCTGGAGGTGCATCAATTCATCTCACCTCTGTTTCCTGTCTCTGAGCCTCTCCTTCACCCGAGCTTAAGGAGGTGCCCCAATTCCATAGACACTATCTATAAAAACGAGTGTAGTGGGATGAAATGTACATTCTTGGATGAAAGTGTGTGGAAAACCTTGATTATTCTAGAGTTGATGTCATTTTTCCCTGTGTCCCCTTTCCCACTGATGTCTTGGCAGTGGAGGAGGTGAGGTGACATACTGCAAGTCGTCTCTGCCTTTGTAAAACAGTCTCTTCCAGGCAAATATCTGGTCAATTCAAAGCCCTGACTCCTTATAAGGGTGATTCCTCTGCACTCAGGCCATCTTATTTCCATTTCCTTTTGTAGGTGGTGTCTGGCTGCGTGGAGAAGCTTATGTGGTCTAAAGGGGTTGAGAAAGGAGTGTCTTGTCCTACTTACTGCACCTGCTCAGGTGTGACTGGCTTGGTACACACTGGTCTTTGGGCATCCTGCTGACTTTCGATGATGGTAATTCTGGATCTTTCTTTGTACCACACTTCACATCTCAGAGTCAAGCCTCTTCTCATCTGTGTTGGTTTGCTAGGGCTGCTGTAAGAAAGCGCCCCAAACTGGGTAGCTTCAAACGGCAGATATTTACTTATTCTGGAGTCTAGAAGTCTGAGATGAAGGTGTTGCCCATGCCATGCTTCCTCTGAAGCCTCTAGGGGAGGATCCTTCCTTGCCTCTTCCCACTCTGGAAGCCCCAGGCTTGCAGCTGCCTCGCTCCAATCTCTGCCTGCATCTCCTCCTCTTCTTATAAGGACATCAGTCATACCAGGATGCCTATCCTGATGTCCTCATCCTAACTCGATTACATCTTCAAAGAGCCTATTTCCAAAGAAGTTCACAATCACAAGTACAGGGCGGGGGTGGTGGGGACCTCAACATATCTTTTTGGGGGAATACAATTCAATCCATAATACCCTCCCTGGACCTTCTCAGCTCCTGGGCTCCCTCCACTCAGTGTGGCAGTGAGGGTCCCTATTATGAGACTGTCCTCAGTTCCACCTGCCTGGGGACCTGCAGCCATTTCCACTCTCCTGCAGCCTTGCCATGTGCAGTGTCTGGCCCAATGTGGACACAGCCTGGGGGGGGGGGGCACAGTCACCACCTTGGATATCCTCACATCCCCTAAACCTGTCTTAATCGTTCTGCTGCCCTAGGACCCTCTGACCATCTATCCTTCTGCCTTGAAAGGGCCTTCCACACCCCCGCACTGTCTGGCAACAAATCTTCTACTCTGTGCTACAGATGTTATCCACCATCCCTTCATGGGGCGAAAGCCTCATGGTTTAAGTTTCATGGTGGTGGCAATTTGAGAGAGAGGGAAAAAAAAATACTGGGTTAGCAAAAGGGAGAACACAGCAGGGAACATTTCAAAGATTCTACGCCTGTTAAAATGTTTTTGATGGTAAGCCCTATTTACCTTGACCTTTGAAAGTCTAAACAGATGAAAACCCTGGTCTCCCTTTATCTGGCAGCCTGTCTACTCGCTCAGTGAACCCTGTCTGTTCCTCCAAAGGCTCCCGGCCCTTGATTTCTTCTTCTGGAACAGTTTCCCTCCTACGCCCTTGCTGGGGCATTTCCTACTCATGCTTTGGGTCTCAGCCTGGACTATACTTCATTGGGGAAGCTGTTCCTGATGCCCCAGATGGGTAACCCCCCCCCCCGCAATTACACTTGTGACTGTGTGTTTTACGTCTGTGACCCTCAGCAGATCACATCTTCACGAGGACAGGAGTCACACGTGCTTTGTTCCTCTCTGTGTTCCCACTGTCGGCACTTGGTAGGAACTCACCGAATGTTGGGTGAAGGAATGAAAGCCAGTGAAAGTGACACGACATCGTTTTGTATTAGATTGAACCATAGGAGCTTGCCAACAAAATTTGGTTGATTTTGACCTACAAATATTCCAATTGCCTGTGAGTGAAGCCTTCCCACCGTCTCCTTTTTTTGCAGACTCCCATCCCTGGGTGACCATCAGCTTGTCTGCTGGGAGGGGAGGCTCTGAATGGTCTGTAATTTCTTGGCACTCCCCTTCTCCCCTCTTGTGTTGGCCATCAACCTTCTCCTGGACCCAGAAGATTCTGCGTTGGGTGAGTTCAAATGCATGTGATAAAATAGCCCACGTGGTTTAGCCACTTTCTCCAATTTCTTTCTTTCTTTTTTTCAGCTGTACTTTATTTATTTATTTATTTTTGGCTGTGCTGCACGGCTTGTGGGATCTTAACTCCCCGACCAGGGATTGAACCCGTGCCCTCGGCAGTGAAAGCTCGGAGTCCTAACCACTGGACTGCCAGGGAATTCCCTCCAATTTCTAATTGTTCTCCAGTTTCTCTGTGTCCTGGTGGATTACCTTCATGCATTGTGTCTTAGAGTGGCTTGGAGGTTGGCCACTGTTTGTGCTGGTGTAGAGTTGCCGGTAAGAACAATGGATTTGGTGTCAAACAGCTCTCAACGTGGGGCCTGGTACACAGTAGGTGCTTGATAAATGCTTGTGGAATGATGGAGAACAGATTGGAGTTCCAGCTCTGCTACTTATTGGCTCGAGATCTTGGGCAAGTTACTTACACTCTCTGAGTCTCAGTCTCCTCCCCTATAAACTGGGGTAATCCTGTACCCACCTGACCAGGTATGTGGAGATGATGGAGGCACAGGGCTTTGTTTGGCTTGGGGTTGGGTCCACATGAGGCTTCATAGCAGTGGGAGTTGATGGTGGTGGGTGTCTCCCAGCAGTGTCCTCTCTTCTCTTCCAGACTGTTCTAAGCATCTCTTATCTGGCTTCCCAACTTCCTAGCTCTTCCCCTCCAGTCAACCTGTACCCCTCACCCAAGGATTAATCAATGCTCTCGTCTGCGGTCCCATCACTTTCTGCTCAGCCTCGCCCACCCACACTTCCAGCCTCGTCTCTGATTACACTCCTGACCTTCAACCAAACATGTCTGTCACTTGCTGTTTCTGCCCCAACCCCGCCTAGCTTCCAGACTCCTGTTCCACTCAAGCTCCTGTTCCACTCAAGTGATGTCTCTCTACGTCCCTTCCACCTGGGATGCTCTCGCCTCACCAAGTGAGACAATGTTTGTCAATGAACTTTGATGTCAGATGGCTAATATAAAAAAAAAAAAAAAAGCAGGAAAAAATAAGTGTTGGAGAGAAGGTGGATAAATTGGAACCCTTGTGGGCTGCTGGTAGAAATGTAAAACTGTACAGCTGCAGTGGAAAACAGTATGGTGGTTCCTCAAATAGCTAAACGTAGAATTATCATATGATCCAGCCATCCTACTTCTGTGTATATACCCAACAGAATTGAAAGCAGGCACTTGAAGAGGGATTTGTACACCCATGTTCATAGCAGCATCATTCACAATAGCCAAGAGGTAAAAGCAACCCAAATGTCCATTGACAGATGAGTGATAAACAAAATGTGGGAAATAAATACAATGGAATATCATTCAGCCTTAAAAAGGAAGGGAATTCTGATACCTGCTACAACATGCATGAACCTGGAGGACATTATACTAAGTGAAATAAGCCAGTCACCAAAAAAACAAAAACTGTATGATTCCAGGTATATGCCGTCCCTAGAGTCGTCAAGTTCCTAGGGTCGGATAGCAGAATGGTGGTTGCCCGGGGCTGGGGGAGGAGGGAGTGGAGAGTCATTTAATGGGGACAGAGGTTCAGTTGGGAAGATGAAAAGAGGTCTGGAGATGGGTGACACAACCATGTGAATGTACTTAATGCCACTGAACTTATACTTGAAAATGGTTGAGATGGTAAATGTTGTGTTTTGTGTATTTTACAAAAAAAAAAGACTTCGAAGATTGCCTTTGCCAGAAGCCACCATCAAGAGATGTCCTTGCTTAGGGGGACACAGGGTGGTCTGCATGGAGGCCTCAGGCAGCCTCTGCTCTGCAGCTGCAGCCAGGACGCCTGGAATATTCCTGACCCCAGGGAAGGCCGAGACCTCCGTGATAAGCGGGGCTGCTCCGGGACTCCCTCTGCCTCGTCCTCCCCTCACCTGGTCTCACCTCTCAGTTCCCCGAAACCCTCTGCTCCGAAGACCTTTCAGCCCCTACCCCAGCTGCCATTTCCAAGGCCACACCTGGATCTGGGCTTCTCCAGGAATGCCCTCGCCCACCTGGCGTCTCCATTTCCAGCTCCTCGTTCTCCAACTGCTGCCTTTCCACACACTCCCTCTGCGACCTTGAGTCCGATAATTCCTTGCCCCCTGCCATCTTTGACCCCCTTTTCCTTCCCCTCCCCCTCCCCCTACCGCCTCTGTCTGTCCTCACTCAGGTTACAGGCGAATGTCTCTGTTGCATCCACCCTCAGCCCCCTGCCCTTCCCCTCCTCCTATTTTCTCGCCAAGTCCTGGTCCCGGTAGAGTCCAGCGTACTGCCTCTCGTGCTCCGGCCCCCAGGCAGGGGAACTGATGAGGGGCCCTCTGCATCTTCTCCTCTCCATTTACCTACTCCAGGCTTCTCTGCAGCTCTGCACCATCTATCTCACGTCCCCTCTCTTGGGTCATCCCCATCAGCAGGCAACAAACACGCTGGAATGCCTCCCATATTTAAAACAGCCACCCCTTGACCCTACAACCCTCCCACCCCAGCTTCAGCGCTGTTTATCCGACCCTCTTCCGGGACACTTCCTTGTCAGGGTGGTCTTAGTGAGGTCTCTCTACGCGCCCCCTCCTGTGATCTCCTGAGCCCACTGCAGTCAGGCTCCTGCCCCTCCGCCCAAACAGCCTTTGCCAAGGTCAGTGCTGACCACCATGTTGCTGACCCCAAAGGTTACCCCTGGTCCACCTGTCAGCAGCAATGGACACAGGCGGGCACTCCCTCCATCTCCGAATACTCCCTTCTCTTGACCTCCCACCTTTCCTCTTGCTCCTCTTCTCCCTGTTACCCTGGACCTGCCCCAGGGCTCGGTCCTGACCCCGCTTCCCTTGTCTGTCTGCAGCTCTCCCTGGGTGGTCTCTTCGCGTCATGGGGCTGAGAACCAGCTTTGCAGGGAAGTCCCCCAGATGCCTGCCTCCAGCCGGCCCCTCCCCTGAACTCCAGGCCTGCACATCCCATGGCCTCCACAGCATATCCGAGGGATGGCTCACGGCCCCTCACACTTCACCGGTTCCAAACAGTGTCTCTCCCACCAGCTAACCCCAAACCTGCTCCCCACAGCCAATGGAAACACTATGCTTTCATTTTCTCAGGTCAAAACTCTTGGAGCTGTCCCTGACTCCTGTCTGTCTGACATCCTCATCCAGACCAGCGAGTCTTGTCAGCTCTAACCCGAAACACACCAGGAATCTGGCCCCTTCTCCCGGTCTCCTGGGACCCGGGGGGCCAGCCGCCATCCCCGCTCCTCTGTCTTAACTGACCTTCTCCCGGCTTCACCCTCTGTTCCCCTTCAGCCTATACTCCACACTGAAGCCCAAACCATTCTTTTAAAATGCAAGTCCAATCTTGTCTCTTGCAGGCTCAGAATCCTCCAGTGGCTTCTCATGGCAGGGAGAGGGAGACCCGAAGTCCCCGTCGCCCAGGCCCGATCTGATCCCACCTCTCCCTTACCTTGCTGACCCCTTCTGAGCCCCGTGAGGGCAGGGCCGTGTGTTTGGTCTCGGTCGGCTCCCCTGGCACCGGGGCCCGCACCCAGACCACACATTGGTACAAACTGGATGAATGAATAAGTGAGGAACAGACGACTGGCCTTCCCTGGGAGGCTCCGCCCTGCACCGGAGCCGGGCCCAGCTTCCTCCCGCTCTCTGCCTGCCCAGGTTGCACCTGGCCCCCGGCCCCTCCCCCTTGGCCAGGTGTGCAGCCTCAAGAATTCTTCCCTGTGCTTGCCAGCTCTCTTCTGCAAAGGAGGTGCCCAAGGGAACAAGGTTTTCTGGTGCCCCCAGATCCTCCTAATCCTGTGTGAATCTCCTCTAGCGGTCCTGGTTACCCTCTCGGGTCCCTCCCTTCACCTCCCCCACCCGGTGGGCGTGGCAGAGGGAGTAGAGACCACACCCCTTTGTGACCACGCCCCTCTTCAAGCCAACCAAGCTCCAGAAAGCCCAGACTTGCAAGCGCTGGCAGCCTGGTTTAGGTCCCTCAGGCTCCTCACCTCTGCTTTGAGGAGGGGGAGGCCCCTTGTCCCACTCTGGGAGTCGAGGTACCCAGATTGAAGCTCGGAGCCTGGGCGGGGACTCAAGGGCCCCTTCAGCATGTGCTTCCCCAGATAGCCACAAGGCTTGCTTCTCACTTCTGACATGACATGGCACCAGGAGCTGAACAGAAATAGAACTGCAGGAATCTGTTCCAATCTGCAGACTAAATTGAATTAATGCATAGGAATTCTCAGTTTTAAGTTTCTTTACTTAAAATTTTCTTATACGTTTAATACCTGCCAATATTTGTCTGTACGTGACATTCAATAATGGTAATTGCTGTCACCTATGCCAATTTTATCTGCATATCCCAGGCATCCTGAGCTTTCCACACAAATGTATGGAAATCTACAGAAAACCTGTGTTTGGTCAGTGCTATTGTCTTGACTATTTTGCAGAGGAGGAAACCGAAGCTCAGAGAAGGGAGGTCACTTGCCCAAAGTCACACAACTGGCTCTGGTGGAGCTGAGATTTGGACCCAGCTCTAGGTAGCACCAAAACACCTGTTCTCCTCACCACCCTCTCGTGTCTCCTCCTTGCTGGCCCCAGAGCACTTAGATGTTTTAAGAGAATGCTTTCCGCTTGCCATCTGTATTTCATGGTGATTGTCCTTGCTTTTTAGGCATTCTGCCCTAGGGAATCCTTTTGAGAGGGGGGTTCCCCTTTCGCTTGTCTAGATGTGACCTTGAAGCTAAGACCTAGAAGGAGTCAAGGTGGCAATTGCTCAGGGTGACCTGAAGGGTGAGGTGGGATGCCTGGGGGCTGCCCCTTGCAACCGCTGGCCCTCCTGCTTTCCTGCCCCCTGACCAGAGCAGGACGGCTCTGAGGACCCTGGGGGTGGGGTCCTGGGACTGAGCGTTTCTCATAAGGGGTCTGCGTGCAGGCAGGGGGTCTGCCCACTGCCCCTGGCCAGGCCCTCACTTGCAGAATCACTGTTCTAGGCTGCAAAGGGCTGGGCTCACCTTTGAATTCATCCCGCAAGTTGCATCTAAGGCAGACACTCCGCAGACTGGATCTGAGTGGCCCCACCCAGCGGGACTGCTTAAGATCCCCCCCGACCCCGCACCACCTTCTCTCCACCCAGGGCTCATCGCATTTTATAAGGGGTTAGGGAGGCTCTCGGGTCAGAGAGTGTCCAGGCTGCTCTGAGGGGAACCAGGGAAGTTGTGGGGTCAGAGTAAGGAACACTATGGGCTTCAGAAGGCGGTCACGGCCCAGTGGGACCCCTGTGGACAGAGCCCTCACGGCCTGCACTTGGGCTGAGTGGCAGATTGGCCGCCTGTGACATATGCCACCAGCCTGCCTGTCTGGCCCCTGACAGTACTCAGCCAGTGCAGAGCATGGACTGTCTCTGCCTCCTCGTTCTGGGGGGGGGGCGAGATGGGACAAATAGCCGCCAGTCCTTTCCTCAATGAAGCGTCCCCTCCATCTTGGCTGGCCTCCCACCCAAAGGACTGTTCGGGGACCGTCCAGGCGCCCTCGTGAGTTTCTTACCCCCTTTATCACCGTCACCCATTTTCATTCACGCATCCCTTTCTGAGACTTATACTTGCATTCTCATAAAGGAAATTGTTAGCTTATGGGAGGATTGTGATCCGACTTACCTACCTCACTTAGAAATCCAGAGGGTGGTTTGTGAGGATTTTGGGGGGTAGCCTCCTTCCCCTCCATCTCTGGCCGAGGCTCTGGGCTGCGTTGTCTGTGTGGAGGGGGCAACGGTCAGCAGGGCCCTGCTTGCAGAGAGTGCTGGGTCCCAAAGAGCAGAGCAGCCCAGCAGACCCCGTGATCCTCCGTGGGACGGTGACCCCACCCTCCAGGAGGGGGTCAGCCACTGCGGCTGGAGGAGGGGGTCCTCTGGTGGGTGGGGTTGAACATGGGGTGCCAGGTGGGGAGGGTATCCAGTGGAGGGGAGCCCCCCAAAATGTGGAGACTTTGTAGAGAACAGACTGGCCATGCTGGGAGCAGATGGTTGAGGGCTGTGGTCCGCCCGCTTCCAGCACGAGGCCATGGGCCAGGCTGGGCCCCCCAGGACTTGGGTGTCCTTCTCTGTAACAGGACCACAGTGGTACTCGCCTCTTGCAGGGAGGTAATGACGGTACCTGTCAGCAGTAAATGAGGTCGGGTCCCTACCTTGCAGGGAGCCCCATCCCTGGTTCAGTGGCCCGGGGTTGTTCCCCACTGGTTGAGGTTTCCCAGTGGTATGTGAGCAGCCCCGGTGACATAGGAGGGGGTGATTCCAGGAGCCCCACGGACTCCCTTCTGCACCCTCCCTCAGTTTCCTGGAGGAGAAGCTCACACTCCCTAACCCTTTCTAACAAAGCACTGTGGCAGGCAACGATAGCCAGATAGATTTTGTTAACATTGTTTTATTTTAATTGTAATTTATCTTTACTTTTATCTTCTATTTATGGCATGGGATCTGAGTTTTCCACTTACAGTAATCATATAAAGTTCCCGGATAGCCGCATTTATTTAGGTGAGAATAGTGAATTCGTGCAAAGAAAAATATCAAATAATACAGTGATTCAGGTTGAGTAAAACTGTCTGTGCTGAGTGCATCTTCTGGGCCTCCCCTTCCGCCAACAGCCCTGCAGGCTTGGGACTGACGTGAGCCTCCTTTTAAGGTGAGGAAGCTGATCAGAGAGGGCCGGTGATGTGTTCAAGGTCACACAGCCAGTGAGTTGGGGAATGGGCCTGACTTCACCTCATGTGGCGAGAGGTCTAGCGCCGCTGGTGTCACTTCTGGTTACCCAGTCCTAGTCATTTGGAAGGAGAAGGGTGTGGAGAAATGGGAGTGTGTTGTGGAGGGAAGGGGCTGGGGGACAGCGAGGGGCCCAGGAGTCTGGACAGTGTGTATGGGCCTTGGAAGGAAAAGCCACTCAAGGTCACCGGGTGAGCCTGGAACCCAGGGACCCTGCCTTCGCTGGATCTGCTGTCCACCCGCGCCACTCCATTCTGCAGGGGTCTCCTTTGACCAGGCGGCCCCCTCCCTTTTTCAACCTCTCGGGGTGGGGGTGGGGGTATGTGGAGGGAGAGGCCGTTGTGTGGACACAGGTCCCCACTGGCCCGGCACACGTGGGTGGCCCTAGAGGGCTGCTGGGCACCCAGGTCTGGCTCTTGGTCTCAGAGCAGAGCTTTGGGTCCCTCTCCCCCGCCCCTCCCGACGCATCCTCTGCACACCGGTCATGGGAGGGGCTGCGGGTGGGGTCCTTTCCTGGGTAGGGGGCTCTGAGGAATGGGCCGGCAGCATGGGGGGAGCATTGGGGTGGGAGTTGGGAGATCTGAGTCTCCTGGGGGGGGCCTCAGCTTCTCCTTCCTTAGAGGGAAAGGGTGGGGTCTGATGGCCAGAGGGGCTTCGGGGTCTGATGGTGTAGGGATGCGGTGGGAAGGGCTCCTCCCTGCCCCAGTCTCCAGCCTGTGCCCTCACTCCCTCCTCCCCTTAGGAGAGGTCCCAGGAGGTGCCAACACGGGGGTCCAGGATGGGCAGCGACTCACTGGCTCTGCCTGCTGCCAGCTGCTGTGTAGCCCTGGCAGGGCATCACCCTGCTCCCCGTCCAGCTGTGTGGTCTAAGCACGTTAACCCCTCAAAGCATGGAGGACGTGGACTAATGGTAAGTGCTCAACAAACTTTACCCGTGTGCTATTATTAATAACACAGTGCTTAAAAAGCTGGAGGGATTACAACATTTTATAATACCTATAAATGGGGCATAACCTTTAAAAATTGTGAATCACTATATTGTACACCTGTAACTTATATAATATTGTACATCAACTATACTTCAATAAAGAAGTCATTGCCAACACCTCCCCCTCCAAAAAAAGGCTGGAGGGATCAAGAGGGACCTTTTAAGCACGACAGTTGCCTCTTTGGGCTGGGGATCCTTTTATCCAGCAGGAACTGGCTGTCAGGAACCCTCTCGCCCGCAGCCTGTAAGGAAAGGATCTGTCTTTTCTCCTCCTTCCCAGGCTTCAGGTCTGAGCTCCAAGATCAGCCTGTCTGAGGAGCCTCTCAGACCACCCTGCGTGATCATCCCGTGGGCTGAGCCCCTGTTCATTGTCTGGTGCCTCCGTGTGAGAACCTCAGCTTGGTGCCTCCATGTGAGAACCTGAGCTGGGCGTCCCAAGGCCTTTCTGTAGCTCCACCCCTGGTGTGGTGCCTGGCATGGAACAAGTTGTCCCCAAACCTTCGTGAATCCGTGAAGGGCAGCATCGCTATAATCCGTCCCTGCATCACAGAGGATGCTGAGGCTCAGAGAGGTGAAGCCACTTGCCCGAGGACACACAGGAGGAGAGTGGTGAGTGAAACCTTCAGTCTGTGCCAGATGGCCTCCCCACAGAGCTCCCTTCCTAGGTCCCACCCCCCTCGTTGTCGAGCCAGGATCTTACACCCATTCAAGGCCCAGTGGGCTGAGAACACAGGGCTGGGGTGTTGGAGGCTGTGGAGCTGATCTCTCCTGCTGTGCTTGGCAGGAGGCTTCGCAGACCCAGCAGGCTGGGGAGGGAGCGGGAACTCGCAAACGCACTAATTATCTCAAGTTCAAGAGCCATGGCGCCCACTGGGGACCAGGAGGCAGGTTCCGTCTTTGCTTGTTGTTTTATTACTAAGTCTGGGGCCAGCGGTTTCTGGATGGAGTCCTATTAAACTGACATCTGTTGGATTTGTTCATTCATTCAGTAAAATATTCTCGAAACGGAAAGAAAAACACCTTAGAGATACCTCTGCTTCCCCTGAGTTTGTCTGCAAATGGGAAAATGATGATTTCATTGATCCCACATCTCTTGAGCTCCTGTGATGTGCTAGGTCAGGTGGTCTGCTTCAACCCCTGCAACACCGTAGCTGCCGTCTGTTTTGTAACTTGAACTTCTCACCCAACATTGTGTTGTGTGCGTTTCCCCGTGTGTCAGAGATCCTTGTGAGAGGCGGTTCGTGGCATGGGACGCCATACCTCAGGGACCTACTGCCTGGATTACCAGGGAGGGGAGACCATCCCCCTTTCAAGCTGGGGTCCCTCAGCACCCCTCCCCTCTGTCCAGCTACCCTGTCCTCGTGCATCAAGGCCTGGCTCCATTCTGCCTCCTCTCTGAAGCCCGCCATGCACCGCCCCCCCGCCCCCGTCCTGGCCCACGCGCTCTCCTCCGAAGCCCGTGGCTCTCTGCCTCGCCTCCCACAGCTCTCCTACCCCTCCACCTCTTCATAAATGTAACACCCTTACTCTTGCTTTCCACACTGCAGGTCAGAGCTCAAAAGTCACCTTGTCAGGGGCCTCCTGGACCACCCCTTGTGCTTCTCTTGTGGGCTTGTCCCTCTGTTTATCCCCCGGCCCACAGGTCTGTTCATTCAGGAGAAGAACTTCTGTAGGAGGGGCTGGGTCACTGCTAAAAGTGGAAAGACCAGCTTTGTAGGGCTGCCAGATTTAGCAACAAAAGTAGAAGAAAAATACAGCACACTCAAACATAAATTTCAGATAAGCGACAAATAACTTTCGAGTATAAATATATCCTGAATATTTTTTTAAAAATATTTATTTATTTATTTGGCTGTGCCAGGTCTTAGTTGCGGCACGCAGGATCTTCCTTGCAGTGTGCGGGATCTTTAGTTGCGGCACGCATGCGGGATCTAGTTCCCTGCATTGGGAGCGCAGTCTTAACCGCTGGACCACCAGGGAAGTCTCTATCCTGAATATTGGTCTGGATATACTTATACTAAAAAAAAAATGTTGTTTATCTCAAACTCAAATGTAACTCGGCATCTTGTATTTAATCTGGCAACCCTACCACCTGCCACCCTTCTTTGTGCCCTTGTCGGGCGCGCTCAATAGCCAGACTGTGCGTGGGGGCAGGGATCTCGTCTGTCTAGGCCACTGCTGTGTGCCCAGCCCTCAGCAGAGAACCTGATTGATACCCATCGATAGGTCAAGTGCAGGGGACTCCACCCTGAGCCAGGTGCAAGAACTGTACGTGGAGCTCTCATCGATGCCTGGGAAGACCAGTGTGAATTGGTGAGAAGATGAGATGCAGGAGATTTGGTTCATGAGGTGCTTTTTAACTCTTGTAAGACAGCTGTGATTTACTGAGCACCTGCTATGCACCAAGCCTCACACTGTTTTTATACACATCACCTCTCACAGCAGCTCTGCGGAGAAGGCATTATTATTTACGCTTTCTATGGGAAACAGGTTCAGAGAGGCGGTGTCCCAGCCCTAGGTCACACAGCAGAGAGCAAACGCAGGGCTTCCTCCAGCTAAGCTAGTGCCTCCTCCTCCCCCGTGGTGCGAACTGGGACCGCAGAGGCTCTAGTGAAGATCCTCTGTGAGAGGTGCGCTTCTCAGGTTTTTGACTGTCTCTCCTTCCAGGTTAACCCTTTCGCCATGAATCTTGCTAATGCAGTTCATTTATTCAGTAAACCCTGCTTCTCTCCATGTTTGTTGCAAAGGAGAAGTTCCTCCTCTCCAGAATTCTGAACTAAGGAGGCTTTGAATGAATGAGAGTCTGCTGAACTGAAACTCCTGACGGGGCAGGGATGTGGCCGGGTGACTGGGGAAGGGGCACAAGCTGCGCAGGCGGAAGGGGTTCAAACCCAGCCCCTGCCCTTGATGGGCTCTGTGGCTTCAGGCAGGTCAATTCCTCGGTTTCACCATCTCTAAGGAGGGAGTCAAATTAATTCAGACACCCCAGGGTCCCAGAAGTGCCAGCACAGAGGCTGCTGCTGCTGGAGGTGATTGGGGACCGGGCTTGGCCGTCTTTCCCGGGGGCCCTGCTGGGAGTGGAGCTGGGAGCCTTGTGCCCCCAGGAGCCCTGGGGCATCTTTGCAGGTGGGGCTTGGTCTCTGGCTCCTCCACTGGGAGCTGCCAAGAAGGGAAACCGGCGTCTCCACCTGGCCTAGGGCCCCATGGTCAAGGTCAGCCGAACGCTGGGCCCCCCGCTGACCGCCCTTCTTGCTGAGGCTGCCTTCTGGGCTGCTAGTGTGTGTATGCACACGTGTGTGCGTGCGTGTGTGTGATAAGGGGGCGTGGGCTGCGCTCCGGGTGGGGGAAGGGGTGTGTGCGCACATGTTTTCAGTTTGTCACCTGGCTCCAGAAATACGGCTATTTTCCCTAATTGTGACCACTGCCTCTCACAAGTGCTTGGAGTAAAATGCAATCTGACCCAAGGCTCCTGAGGCCCCGAGAGCTGGCTCCGGCCACCCCCATGGCCGCTCTCAGTCATCCTGAGCTCCTTCTGGGCCCGCAGGCCTCGGCCTGCGCTGTGCCCTCCACCTGAGCCTCTCCCCACGGCTGCTTCCTTTCCGCCTCCAGTCTCCCCAGAGCGGTGTCCCGGCGGTCCATGGGCACTGGGCATCCTCACGCCCCCTCCGTGGTTCTCTCAGCCCCTTGTTTGTTCTTCCCCAACCAGAACAGAGCCTCCTCCAGGCTCAGTCTTCATCTCCTGTCCTGCCCCTCAGCATCTCGTGTGTTTGTTTAGAGCATATTCTCGCGGTGCCCACGTTCATTCGTTCACTCAACCAAAAACGCCAGGCCCTGGGGAATTCAGTGCAGACGCTGGCGGCCCCTACCCTGGTGAGTCTGCGTCCAGCCAGGTGTGTGTGTGTGGGGCGGGGTTGGGGGACGGTGAGGGGGGGGGATTAAGCAGGTGAGGGCAGAAAGCAGCCACCACCTGGCGATTCCTCTGGGATCCTCCAATTCCAGGTCACCCTGCTTTCTTCTGCACATTCTCCCCTGTGGATGTTAAGAGATTAATATATGCAAATGCCATTTTCCTATGGTGGTTTTAGCCTTGAACTCCGTGGATTAAGTTACTTGATTTAAATACGTATTCGGGACCCCTCCCCCCCCACAGTATACATGTATAAATCCTAAACACCAAATAAAATCCCCTCATTTTGCATGTGTTGCAGAGCTAATCCCACGTCCTGTGGGCATTTCGACAGTTAAGATGGTTCACGGGGGCTGCGAAGATTTTATCTGGAATATCAAATACCTGTATAATATGGAATGTTCCTTAATGGGGCTCACTAATACCAGCCACAGGGGGACGGGATGAGGAGGGCACTGGAGGTGTAGTGGGAAGAAGCCTCTGGAGGGAAACAGGCCCGTTAACAAGGGAGGAGGGAGGTGAGTCCATGGTGGTTGTCAAGTAGCCGGGCTGGGCAACGTTAGGAGGGGAATGGATGGGGAGACCACTGGGTTTGGATGCACTGGGGGCCTGGCCTAGACTGTGGGGTCCTTAGAAGCCTATAAGGAGGGTTTGGGAACAGATGTGTCCAAGGATGGGACCTGCAGCAGACATTTTCCAAATCCATTGGGAGGACACCTGGGTATGTGTTCAGACAGTGGGCAAACAGGTCTTGGGTTTGGGAAGAACAGGGGATGCACTCTGACAGCACGGCCACAGGGCAGCCGGGACTGACTTGGCTCCCTGATAACAGCAAGTCTGTTTTCCCAACAAATCCTGCCAAACCTGGACCTCAAGCCTCACTCCCCAGCCTCCCTGCAAAGCGGAAGTCACCTGGTGGATCACCTGTCCTTCCGCAAGTTGAGGGACAGAGCCTGGGCCTGGCCTTTGGGTGCCCAGGTAGCAGGGGCATCGTGGCAGTGCTCCCCCTCCCCCGAGAATCCGCTGCTCCTGGCACCTTCCAGGCTCCCTTTGTTCCCTCTGCCCGGAGCTCTTCCCCAGAGATCAGGGGGCTCCCTCCCTCCCCCGCTTCAAGTCTTGGCTCAAACTTCACCTCTTCAAGAAGTCTACCCAGAGCAACCTGCCCAGACCCACCCCTGCACACCTCACCCCTGCACACCCCACCCTTCACCCTACCTCACTTGGTTTCCCCATGATCAAGTGCGATTTATCTCAGGGATGCAAGGATTTTTCAGTATCCGCAAATCAATCAGTGTGATACACCACATCAACAAATTGAAGAATAAAAACCGTATGATCATCTCAATAGATGCAGATAAAGCTTGTGACACACTTCAACACCCATTTATGATAAAAACGCTCCAGAAAGTGGGCATAGAGGGAACCTACCTCAACATAATAAAGGCTACGTATGACAGACCCATAGCACTAGTCTCCTTCTAACAGACTTCATAATCTATTTTTTATGATGCTTACTGTTTACTGTCTCCCTTCCCTAACCCATTATCAGAATATAAGCTCCTTGAGGTGAGCGTCTGGGTTTGTACAGTTCGCTGATACAACCCCAGGACCTGGCGCAGGTAGGTCTGGCACACAGTAGGTGCTCAGTAAATATTTTGTTGACCCCCTGAATCCCTCCCCACCCTCTGGCTCTGGCCAGGAGCTGGTATACCAAGGCAAATGGCAGCCTTCAGTATCAAGAAACCACCCAGGAATCCACAGAATTTGCCAGTCCTCACTGAGCACGCCTGTGTATGTGCCAAACCGAGGCCAGGTTTCGGCAGGTGGAAAGGGGCCGGAGGAAGACCCAGCCTGAGTTCACACACAGCCCTGCCTTGGTGCCCCACATGTCACCCTTCCCTCCTTGGTGTCACAGGAGGCTTCCCCAGGAGGAGGCCCCAGATGGAGTTGGGCATGAAGTTAGGGAGCGGGTCTTGAGGACACCTGGGACAGAGCTGTCTTTGCTGTGATATTTATATAACTCGCCATCCTCCCTTGGCTTACCGTGTGCATGTGTTACCTTTTTCCATCCATTTACTTTTAATCCAGCTGTGTCTTTATATTTAAAGCACAACTCTGCAATTTGTTCCTCTGTACTTTTTTCCCTACCCTCTTTGCACCATTATTATTATTATTATTATTATTATTTAGTGGTTGCTTAAGGGATTAAAATATTCATTCCTACATCCCTGACTTTTCAACTTAGAGCTAACATTGAACCACATCACATAAAGTGTAGACTCCTGGCAACTGTGGAAGTCCGGGGCTCCCAGCCTGCCACCCTTTATGCTATAGTTGTCATAAGTAAATGTATATAATTTTTGCTTTAGGGAGTTCTATATAGTTTACAGAAATTAAGAGGAAAAAATGATCTTTTCTATTTACCTAGATATTTATCATTTCTAAATGATAAATATCTAGGTAAATAGATATTTTACGCTTCTTGAGGGTCTGAATTTCCATCTCGTATTCTTTCCCTTTTAGCATTGCTTATGTATGTGTCTTCTGGTGAAAAAGTCTCTATTTACGAAACAACTTTTATTACTCTGAAAAAGAATATTTATGTATATAAAACTGAACCACTTTGCTGTCCACCTGAAACTAGCACAACATTGTAAATTAACTATACTTCAATTTAAAAAATGGTTTAAAAAACCCCCAACTTTTATTAAATCTGCAAGTGACTATCTTGTCTTCATTCTTAAAGGATATTTTTGCTGGTTATAGAATTATCGGGTTGAAGTATTTTTTCCTTCCTCTTTAAAAAAAATTTAGTTTTGAAGTAATTATAGATTCACAGAAAGTTCCACAAATAGAACAGAGAGGGTACCCTGAGCTAGTTTCCCCCAATGGTTATATCTTACATAATAGTCTAATAGCAAAACCTGGAGATTGGCATTGGTACAATGGGTGCATAGAGTTCTGTATTGTTTTATCACATGTGTGTATTCATGTAACTACCATGGCCATCAAGATGCAGAACTATTCCATCACCCAAAGATCACTCCCATATGGCCCCTTTATAGTCACACCCAACCCCTGGCCCCTACACCCTTAATTCTAGCAAAACACTCATCTGTTCTCCAGCTCTATCATTTTCTCATTTAGGGAATGTTATGTGTATGAAATCCTACACCATGTGACCTTTTCAGAATGGCTTTTTCACTCAACATGATGTCCTTGAGATCCATCCAAGCTGTTGTGTGTATAAAACAGTTTGTTCCTTTTTTGTTGCTGAGTACTATTCCATGGTTTGTTTAAAACCACTCACCTACTGAAGGGCATTTGGGTTGTTTCCAGTTTTGGCCTATTACAAATAAAGCTGCTGTGAACATTCATGTATGCATTTAAATGTGGATGTAAGTTTTCATTTCTGTTAGATAAATGCCCAGGAACTTGATTGCTGGGTCATATGGTAACTCTATGTTTAGTTTTTTGAAAACCTATCAAACTGTATTGCAGAGTGGCCATGCTATTTTCTACAACAAGAATGCATGAATGGCCCAGTTTCTCTGCATCCTCACCAGCATTTGATTTTTTGTATTTCAGTTTTTTTCTTTAATTTTAGCCATTTTAACAGGTGTATAGTGATACCTCATTGTGGGCTAAATTTGCATTTCCCTAATGGCTAGTGATGTTGAACATCTTTTTTATGTGCCTATTTGCCATCTGTATATCTTCAGTGAAATATCTCTTCATATATTCTGTCCATTTTCTAATTGGATTGTTTGTGGGGGTTTTTTGCTGTTGAGTTTTGAGAATTCTTTATATAATCTAGATACAAGTTCTTTGTTAGATGATTTGTGATGTTAGATGTTAGGTGATTTGCAACTATTTTCTCCTGTCTGTGGTTTGTCTTTTCTTCCTCTTAACAGGGTCTTTGGCAAAGCAAAACGTTTAAAGTTTGATGAAGTCCAGTTTATCAATTTTTTTCTAACATGGATTGTGCTTTTTGTGTTAAGTCTAAGACCTCTTTTCCTAGACCCAGATACTAGCTCCAGAAGATTTTTCTCCTATTTTTTCTCTAAACGTTTTATATTTTTACATTTAAGTTTGCAATCCATCCAGAGTTATTTTTTATATAAGGAGTAAGGTTTAGTTTGTGGTTCAACTTTTTTTTTTTTTTGGTCTATAGATGGCCAATTGTTCCAGCACCATTCGTTGAAAAGGCTGTCCTTTCTCCATTGAATTATTTTGTACCTTAATAAAAAATCACATGTATATATTTGTGTGGGTCTTTTTCTGGTTCTCTTTTCTTATCCATTGATCTATGTGTCTATCCCTCCACCAATATCACACAGTCTTGATTATTGTAGCTATATAGTATTTTTAAATTGGGTAGAGTGATTCCTCCCACTTTCTTATTCTTTTTCAAAATTGTTTTAGGTTTTCTAATTCCTTTGATTTTTCCATATAAATTTTAGAATAATATCATCCATATCTAAAAATAATCTTGGGACTACCCTGGTGGCACAGTGGTTAAGAATCTGCCTGCCAATGCAGAGGACAAGGGTTCGAGCCCTAGTCCGTGAAGATCCCACATGCCATGGAGCAACTAAGCCCATGTGCCACAACTACTGAGCCCGTGTGCTGCAACTACTGAAGCCCACATGCCTAGAGCCCATGCTCCGCAACAAGAGAAGCCACCGCAATAAGCCCGTGCACTGCAATGAAGAGTAGCCCCTGCTCACCGCAGCTAGAGAAAGCCCGCGCACAGCAACGAAGACCCAACGCATCCAAAAATAAATAAATAAATAAATAAATAAATAAATAATTTATTTTAAAAATTAAAATAATCTTGATTGGATTTTGATAGGAATTGCATTAAACTTACAGATCAATTCTGGGAGAACTGATATTTTTACTTCGCTGATTCTTCCAATCCATGAACATGAATTCTCTCTCCATTTATTTAGGTCTTTAAAAAATTTCTTTTATCAAAGTTTTGTAGTTTTCAACATGCAAGTCCTGTACAAATTTTATTTATACCTAAGTATTTCATTTTTTTGAGTCTTTATAATGGTATTTTAAGAATAAATTTATTTTTATTTATTCATTTTTGGCTGTTTTGGGTCTTTGCTGCTGTGCACAGGCTTTCTCTAGTTTCGGCGAGCGGGGGCTACTCTTCATTGCAGTGCTCCGGCTACTCATTGCGGTGGCTTCTCTTGTTGCAGAGCGCGGGTTCTAGGTGCGTGGGCTCAGTAGTTGTGGCACACGGGCTTAGTTGCTCCGCAGCATGTGGGATCTTCCCGGACCAGGGCTTGAACATGCATTGGCAGGCAGATTCTTAACCACTGTGCCACCAGGGAAGTCCCCATAATGGTATTATACTTGTAATTTTGGTTTCCATGTGTTCATTGCTGATGTAGAGATACACAATTGATTTTTGTGTGTTGATCTTGTATCCTATGACCAGGATGAACTCAGTTATTAGTTCTGGGATATTTTTTGTAGACTTCTTGGGATTTTCTACGTAGACAATCTTGTCATCTGCAAATAGGGACGTTTCAACTTCTTCCTTTCTGATCTATATGGCTTTTGTTTCCTTTTCTTGCCTTATTGCTTTGGGTAGAACTTCTAGCACTAAATAAACATAGATTGTTGAGAGTGGGCATCCTTCTTCCCATTCTTAGGAGGGGAAAGCATTCCATCTTTAACCATTAAGTATAATGGTAGTTGTAGTTTTTTGGTAGATGTTCTCTATCAAGTGGAGGAAATTCCCTTCCACTCCTAGTTTTCTTAGAACGTTTTTTGACTGGGAGTTGAATTTTGTCAATTTTTTTCTGTATTCACTAGTATAATCATGTGATTTTTCTTCTTAAGCCTGTTTACAGTGGATTACATTGATTTATTTCAAATATTGAACCAGTCCTATACCCCTAGAATAAGCCCCACTTGGTCACAGCATATAATTCTTTTTAATATATTGCCAAATTCTAATATTTTGTTAAGGGTTTTTGCCTCTACATTCATTAGGGATGTGGATCTGTAGTTTTCTTTTCTTTTTTTTTTTTTGTACCATCTGGTTTTGGTATCAGGGTAATACTGCCCTCATAAAATGAATTGGAAATGTTCCCTTCTCTTCTTATTTCAATTTCTTTAATACTTACAGTGTTATTGAAATGATTTATTTCATATTGGGTTAGTTGTGATAGTCTGTGCTTTCCAAGGAATTGGTCCATTTTCTCTACGTTGCCAAATTTATATTTGTAGAGCCATTCACAATGTTCCCTTTCTTTCCTTTTGATGTCTTCATAGTCTGTAGAGTATCCCCTGTTCCATTCCTGATATTGGTGATTTGTCTTTTTTTTTTTTTTTTCTGTTTTAGTCTTGCCAGAGATTTCTCGATTTTATTGATCATCTCAAAGAATCAGCTTTTTGTTTCTATGATTTTTTCTATTGTTTTTATGATTTTAATTTTATGCATTTTTGCTTTTATATTTATTATTTCCTTCCTTCTGTTTGTTTTGGATTTATTTTGTTCTTTTTTTTCCTAGTTTCATCTTTAAATTTTTTCCCCAATATAATACTGGATTTACAGTTTATACTTTGTAGGTGGGATATTTCATTCACATAAAACTATTTCTAAAGTCTAGTTTCTTAAGGTGAGAGATTAGATGAATGACCTGAGACTTTCTCTCTTTCTAATGTAAGCATTTAGTGCTATAAATTTCCCTCACCACACTACTTTAGCTGCATCCCACGAATTTTGATATTCTGTGTTTTTGTTTTCATTCAGTTCTATGTATTTTTAAAATTTCCTTTGAGACTTCTTCTTTGACCTATGGATAATTTATGTACGTATGTATGTATGTATTTACTCATTTTATTTTATTTATTTTTGGCTGCATTGGGTCTTCGTTGCTGCATGCAGGCTTTTCTCTAGTTGCGGTGAGCGGGGGCTACTCTTCCTTGTGGTGCGCGGGCTTATTGCTGTGGCTTCTCTTGTTGCAGAGCATGGGCTCTAGGCGCACGGGCTTCAGTATTTGTGGCACACGGGCTCAGTAGCTGTGGTGCACGGGCTTAGTTGCTCCACAGCATGTGGGATCTTCCCAGACCAGGGCTTGAACCCGTGTCTCCTGCATTGGCAGGAGAATTCTTAACCACTGCGCCACCAGGGAAGCCCAACCTATGGATAATTTATAAGTGTGTTGTTTAGTTCCCAAGTGTTTGGAGATTTTCCTGTTGTCTTTCTGTTATTGATTTCTACTTTGATTCTCTTATGATCAGAGAACACACTCTGATTTCATTTCTTTTAAATTTGTTGAGATTTGAGAACTCCCTGGTGGTCCAATGGTTAGGACTTGCTGCTTTCACTGCCACGGCCCGGGTTAATGCCTGGTTGTGGAATTAAGATCTCACAAGTCGCTTGGCGCAGCCAAAATATAAAATAAATAAATAAATAAATTTGTTGAGATTTCCCATACACCCCCTGCCTTCACATGTGCATAGCCTCCCCCATTATCAACATCCTCCACCACAGTGGTACATTTATTACAATTGATGAACCTAAATTGACTCACCATTATTATCCAAGGTCCATGGCTTACATTAGGGCTCACTCTTGGTGTGTATATTCTATGGGTTTGGGTAAATGTAAAATGACATATATCTACCACTAGATACATAGAGAGTATTCTCTATATAGAGTATTTTCACTGCCCTAAAAATGATCTGTCTATACTCTCCCTTCCCCTAACTCCTGGCAACCACTGATTTTTTTTACTGTCTCCATAGTTTTGCCTTTTCCAGAATGTTATATAGTTTGAATCGTACAGTGTGCAACCTTTTCAGATTGGCTTCTTTCACTTAGTAATATGCATTTAAGTTTCCTCTATGTCTTTTCATGGCTTGATAGCTTATTTCTTTTTATCATTGAATAATATTCCATTGTCCAGATTACCACAGTTTATTTACCCATTCACCTGATGAAAGACATCTTGGTTGCTTCCAAAGTTTGACAATTATGAATAAAGCTGCTGTAAACATCTGTGTGCAGGTTTTTGTGTGGACATAAGTTTTTAAACTGCTTTGAATAAATACCAAGGAGCACTAAAGACCTAAATGTAAGGCCAGACACTATAAAACAGAGGAAAACATAGGCAGAACACTCTATGACATAAATCACAGCAAGATCCTTTTTGACCCACCTCCTAGAGAAACGGAAATAAAAACAAAAATAAACAAATGGGACCTAAAGAAACTTAAAAGCTTTTGCACAGCAAAGGAAACCATAAACAAGACGAAAAGGCAACCCTCAGAATAGGAGAAAATATTTGCCAACGAAGCAACTGACAAAGGATTAATCTCCAAAATATACAAGCAGCTCATGCAGCTCAATATCAAAAAAAACAAACAACCCAATCCAAAAATGGGCAGAAGATCTAAACAGACATTTCTCCAAAGAAGATATACAGATTGCCAACAAACACATGTAAAGATGCTCAACATCACTAATCATTAGAGAAATGCAAATCAAGACTGCAATGAGGTATCACCTCACACCAGTCAGAATGGCCATCATCAAAAAATCTAGAAACAATAAATGCTGGAGAGGGTGTGGAGAAAAGGGAATCCTCTTGCACTGTTGGTGGGAATGTAAATTGATACAGCCACTATGGAGAACAGTATGGAGGTTCCTTAAAAAACTAAAAATAGAACTACCATATGACCCAGCAATCCCACTCCTCGGCATATACCCTGAGAAAACCATAATTCAAAAAGAGTCATGTACCACAATGTTCATTGCAGCACTATTTACAATAGCCAGGACATGGAAGCAACCTAAGTGTCCATCGACAGATGAATGGATAAAGAAGATGTGGCACATATGTACAATGGAATATTACTCAGCCATAAAAAGAAACAAAATTGAGTTATTTGTAGTGAGGTGGTTGGACTTAGAGTCTGTCATACAGGGTGAAGTAAGTCAGAAAGAGAAAAACAAATACCGTAGGCTAACACATATATATGGAATCTAAAAAAAAAAAAAAAAATGGTTCTGATGAACCTAGGGCCAGGACAGGAATAAAGATACAGATGTAGAGAATGGACTTGACGACATGGGGAGGGGGAAGGGTAAGCTGGGACGAAGTGACAGAGTAACACTGACATATATACACTACCAAATGTAAAATAGATAGCTAGTGGGAAGCAGCTGCATAGCACAGGGAGATCAGCTTGGTGCTTTGCGACCACCTAGAGGCGGGGTAAGGAGGGTGGGAGGGAGACGCAAGAGGGAGGGGATGTGGGGATATACGTATGCATATAGCTGATTCACTTTGTTATACAGCAGAAACTAACACAACATTGTAAAGCAATTATACTCCAATAAAGATGTTAAAGGAAAAAAGAAAAAAAAAAATACCAAGGAGCGCTATTGCTGGATCGTACAAGAAAAGTATGTTTAATTTTGTAAAAACTGCCAAACTGTCTTCCAAAGTGGCTGTACCATTTTGTACTCCTGCTAGCAATGAATGAGAGTTCCTGTTGCTCCACATCTTGGTCAGCATTTGGTGTTGTCAGTGTTCTGGATTTTGGTCATTTTAATAGGTGTGCGGTGGTGAAAATGAAAAATTTAAAAATTCCATTTGCAATAACACAAAAAGCATAAAATACTTAGTAATAAATTTAACAAAAGAACAAAATTTTTAAAGTCTTAAGATAAATGGAAAGAAGTAGTATGTTCATGGATTGGAAGACTCAATGTTGTTATATGGTCAGTTCTCCCCAACTGACCGATAGATTCAGCACAATCCCAATTATATTCCCAGCAGCCTTGTGAAAATATATAAATTGTCAAGCTGATTCTAATATTTCTATGGAAATGCAAAGGACCTATGGCAGCCAAAATATTTGCTGTAAGTTAGAGGACTTACCCAAACTGATTTCAAGGCTAAGGGATCAAAGCACAACAAATAGATGAATGTAGCTGACTGGAGAGTCCAGAGGTAGATCCACACTTATACAGCATGTTGATTTTTGACAAAGGGGTCAAAGCATCTCAATGGGGAAAAGAGGTCTTTTGAACAAATGGTCCTGGAACAACTGGGAGTCCATATTGAGAGAATGAACCTTGACGCTTACTTCACATTATACACAACATTCATGGATCATAGATCTAAATGTAAAAACCGAAACTATAAAGCTTTTCAAAGAAAACATTAAAAAAAAACTTCTTGATGTGAACAGGCTGAGATTTCTTAGATGGGACACAGGAAGCAATAACCATCAACAGATTGAAATATCAACAGATGGACTTCATCAAAATTGAAAACTTCTGCTTACTGTTAAGAAAATGAGAAGGGAAACCACAAACGTGAAGAAAATATTGCAAAACATATAACTGATAAAGGACTGGTGTCCAGATTATATAGAAAATCCTACAACTGAATAATCAAAGGGCATGTGCTCAATTCAAAATGGTCAAAAGATTTGACAGACTCTTCAGAAAAGAATGTATATGGGACTTCGCTGGCGGTCCAGTGGTTAGGACTCCGTGCTTCCATTGCAGGGAGCATGGCTTCAATCCATGGTTGGGGAACTAAGATCCTGCAAGCCCCGTGGCCAAAAAAACAAAAAACAAAAAACTCCTCAATTGAAAAAATGTTAAAACCCTAACTTAAAAAAAAAAAAAGAATGTATACGAACGGCCAATGAGCACTTTAAAAAGTGCCCAACATCATTAGTTATCTGGGAAATGCAAACTATCGTCCGTGAGATACTACTACAGTATCTCACGATTAAGATATTTTTATGATTAAAATTTCAAAAGATACACAACACCAAATGTTGGTAAGGATGTGGAACAACCAGAACTCTTCTTAATTGCTGAATGGAACACAGAATGTTACAAGTACTTTGGAAAATGTTCCACCAGTGTCCTGTAAAGTAAAACACACACTTACCTCCTAACCCAGGAATTCCATTTCTAGGTATTTTCTTGAAAGAAATAAGTGCGTATGTTCACAGTAAAGATGTGTATGTGAATGTTTATAGCAGCTTTATTTATAATACCCCTCCAACTGGAAACAACCCAAATGTCCATTACCAGGAGAATGGATATACAAACCATGGTGTATCTATACTATGGAATCCTACTCATTAATAACATGGGAATGATCTATCAATGCACACAACACAGAAGAATCACACGGACATTATGTTGAATGAAAAAAACCGGATGCAAAAGAGCACAAACTGTATGATGCCGTTTATATGAAGTTCTGGAACAGGCAGAACTATTCAATGATGAAAAAAATCAGTTGGTTGTCTTTGGGGGTGCAGGATTGGCTGGGAAGTCATAAAGATACTTCTGGCGGTGATGGAAAGGTTCTATATCTTGATAAGTGTGTGGGTTACACTGGTGTATGCATTTGTCAAAACTCATAGAATTGTACACGTGAGATTTGTGCATTTCACTCTATGCAAATTTTACCTTAAAAAACCCTGAACTGTAAACAAAGATTCAGAATAACACTGAACAGGTCAGCAGGCATTAGAGTGGAATCACAGGCAGCGTTCCTGTCTCCCAGGTCTACAAAGGACCCGTAGTTCGTTGTGTCTTCGCTTGGCCACCTCCGAGCGCGATTGGGGCAGAGCTCTTTGCTGCCCTGACTGTACTTGCTCGTAGAGTCACAGGCAAAGTTCTCCCACATTCCAGAGACGGGAGGCTCCCCTTGGCACTGTCACAACATTGCTTTGCCTCTTGGTAGCTGGACGGCGGCTCACGCCTGCTCTCTCTGCATCATGGGCACAACCTGCTTGATTCACGCGTCCCCTAACGGGCCATCCTCTGCCGTGCCAAGGACAAATGTGGCTCCATCGCCCTCCCCCTGGGGACCACTACCTGCTCCCCGCAATCAGAACTGACCTGGGAATCGGGTTCCTTTGTTCCAGGCACAGTTCTGTAAAGATTTTCCTGTGAAATCTGGAGCACTTTCATTCCTGTGTTCATAGATCACCAAATATTCATTCAGCTCCTGCTATGTGCCAGGTCCTGAAGATTCTTGGGACATGCAAGTGAGCAAATCAGGGAAATACCTTTGGCCTCAGGGACTTACATTCTGGTAGAAGGACATATAGTGGAAGGCAGAATAATGACCCTGTTAGTATGTGACCTGGCAAAGAAGTGACCAAAAGAAGTGACCTGGCAAAGGCTTGGGAGTCCAGGGTTTGGCTCTCTTCTCATACCTGAGAGCAATAGCATCAACCTGACATTCCCACCCTGCCAAGGGTGGGTGGCTGGACCTCCTGAGCTCCTGGCTTGAACAACAGGAGCCAGAGGCTGGAGCCAATGTTTGTTTATTTTGGGGTTTTTTTTTGTTTTTTCTTTGGCCGCACCACGCGGCATGTGGGATCATCGTTCCCTGACCAGGGATCAGACCCGTGCCCCTTGCATTGAAAGCTCAGAGTCCTCACCACCAGACCGCTAGGGAAGTCCCTGGAGCCAATGTTTGGAGAGGCCACTTGGACGCTGGAGGGTCTGAATCTGCTCAGATGTGGACGTTGCTCTTAGGAATCATTCGCTTCTGCAGGCTGCTTACAACCTCTGACCTCCTGCAGGCTCCTTCATTCAGGGGCTTGCACTGGACGCAGCCTGTGCTAGACAAACACATGCAGGATTTCGGAAGAGGTTGGGTACTTCTCTTTTGAAGCATTCATCCCGATTACATAATCATGTCACTTCTCCTTGCGCACAGATCCCCAGCCTTGTTTGGGGAACACTGGGGCCAGCCCCAGGGGATCAATCATGATCAGTTCAAGCCATTCATGACAATCTGTTTCCCTTATTCTAGTGACTGGGACAGGGGGTGAGCATGTGACCCAATTCTGGTCAATGAGATAGAAAGGGAAGTCTGCTGGGGGCTTCTGGAAAGATTCCCTCCCCCCACTTCACAAATATAGAGAGAGCTGTTCTGGATGCTCGTGTGTGAGGATGTGATGCCTAGAGCTGTGGCAGCCATCTTGCAACCATAAGGTGACACATTTGAGATTTAAAAAAACCCCAAGGACAGTAGAGTAAACGGTTGTAAGGCGCTCATTCCCACGTTACCTTATGTGGCAAAAGGAATTTTGCAGATGTGATTAAGAATTTTAATCTTGACTTTTGAGCTACTGGACTGACCTCAGGACTTCTTATCTCAGTAATTCTTCTTGAATAAACTTTATGCTTCAAGCCACTTGGATCTAACCGGGTGTTCTGCTACTGGTAGTAGTGACACACCCCTATTCTACTAGAACCATCAGCAGTTCTCCATTCTGCTTAGCATAAGAACCGAAAGCCTTAGCCTGGCCCACAAAGCCTGTGCCTAACCTTCCCAGCCACACCTCATGTCCCTCTCCCCTGCACTCACTCTGTTCCCACAACACTGACCTTCAGTTTTTTCCTCCCACTCACCAGGCTTCTCACCACCTTGGGGCCTTCGCACGTGCTGTGCCCTCTTCCTGGAATGCTTGCTCCCTGTACCTCCCAGCACCACCTGACCAACTTTGCAGATCCTTTTGGCCTAAGTTTATACGGGCTTAAGTAAGACCTCCAGCATCTTTTCTCTTATGGCCCTCATCTCATCTGGAATTATATGTTTATTTATGACTTCATCTAGCATTTGCCTCCCCCACTGGAATGAAAACTTTATCGCAGCTGGCACTGGGCCTGCTTTCCACACCTAGCCCCTGTACCTAGTACTGTCGAGTCCACAGCAAGTGCACAGTTGTGTCTTTAAATTTTTATTGGAGTGTAGTTGATTTACAACGTTGTGCTCATTTCAGGTGTACAGCAAAGTGAATCAGTTATACATATATATATATCCACTCACAGTTGTGTTTTCTGAATGAACGAAAACAGTTCGTGAATCATTATTTCCTGCGTGTCTCCTCTGCGTACTCTGAGGACACCGTGGTTGGGAATACCTCACTTAGCTCGTGGGGACACTTCCTTCCCTGGATAATCCCCTGCGTACCTTTTTGCACTTGATTCATCTGTTTACAAGTCTGTTATACACACACCCACACATACACACACACTTATTAATCTGTTACTGCATAACAAATAACCCCCAAACACACAATAGCTTAAAACAACAATAAACACTTGTTATCTCATTGTTTCCGTGGGTCAGAAGTTTGGCTGCAGCTGAGCTGGGTAGTTCTGGCTCAGAGTCCCCCAGAAGATTGCAGCCAGGTGTCCGCAGGGACTGCATGAGGCTGGAGAACGTACATCCCCCGTGGCTCATGAACAGGCCTGGCAAGCTCATGTCCTCTCCACAGGGCTGCTTGAGTGTCCTCACAGCATGGCCGCCAGCTTCCTCTGGAGTGAGCAATCCAAGGGGGCAAGGCGGAAGCCACTGTGCCCTCTGTGACTCAGCCTTGGAAGTCACATATCGTCACATATTGTCATGTCCACTCTCTTGGTCACGACACAAGAGCTTTAATATCTGGAGGGGCCGTCTTGGAAGCCAGCCACCGTATCCTTAGTGCCTCAAGAGCAAGCCTTGCTTTATTCACCTTGGGTTTCCCCAGGGCCCTGCACAGGACTGGGGTTGGGGGTGGAGTCCATGCTCAATAAGAATTTGTTGGAAGAATTAATGAATGAATACACTATCTTATGATAATGAATACAGTGTAGCACCTACTTCTTGGGCCATTGTAAATGGGCTAATATATGGCGGACTGAGTCCATGGTAAGAGCTCTGTGCCAGCTCTTGCTGTTATCGCTAAAGATACTGTCCAATCGAATCTGATGCCCAGAGAAGGTGTTGTGTAGGCATGCGATTCACTACACCCAACAGCTCAGCCTCAGTGAATTGGGGGGTATGGAGGGTCAGGGATGGTTTGGGGGATTTGGGGAGCAGGGGATGACTGCTCCCAACCCTTCAGGCACTGATGAGAAAGGATCTAACAATTAAAGGCTTTGTGATGAATACATGGAATGAATGAATGAATAGATGAATGAATGATTGCATTGGAGACCTTGAGGAATTCCTTGCCTGACAGTGACATTCTGTCTCCTTGGCATCTCCTGGCCCTAGACAGGTCTTGGGGAAGAGCACGCTGGGCAGATCTGCTGCAGCCTGGTCCGGGGAGGGCTGGGGCCAGTATGCCAATGAAAACCATGCTCTCCTGGCCAGGGAAGTGCTCAGAAAGTATGGCCAGTACACAATGGCCCCTGTGTCACCTGCTGGGATGGTCCATGGACCCAGACATCTTGCTGATGCTGGCAGTTGGCGGTGGAGTGATCTCTCAGGTTCCTTCTTGGCAGGTAAGAGGGCTCCCTCCCCAACCTGTGGTCCTTGTACCCCCGCCAGAGGCTAAATATTGTTTTATACAATCCGGGCTCCATGGAAACCGCCCAGATTCAGTTAATCCCCACTTCCCTTGCTTCCAGCAAACCAGGTTTATGGGAATCTCTGGGATTCCAGTTAAGGTAAAAATACGGGTTAGCCTTAGCATCTGCTGGGTGCATTAACCTCGGGGTAACATCTGCCCATCATTGTTTTATATAGTGAGTGGACGCTGCTCTGTGCAGCCTCTTGTTTCCGTCTTAGCATTGTGAGGTCTTGGGCAGAACGCGTCTGCACCAAGCAGGCGATAAGTCACTAACAGGGCCCTGGAAATGCCTCTTCATGGGAGGCGAGGGCTGCTGACAACCACTGGTGCCGAGACCAGATGACATAAGATCTTGGACAAACTGTGTTCCTGAGCCTCAGTGTCCTCATCTGAGAAGTGGGGGTGATGACAACAGCACATCTCAGAGGGCTGGGAGGACAAGGGGAGGTAGGCGCCTGGCCTGGTGCCGCCACCCAGCAGATGCCCCTAGATGACAGCTCTGATGGATGTCACCGGGTGCTGGGTTAACAAACCAACTCAAGATTTGCAAAGCCGTGCTGGGCGGCAGGGACACTCCCCATCCCTGCTCTGGACTGGGCCCCCACCCCCCAGAAGCAGCCACCAGTGTGACCGGGCTTTGCATGTCTGGGGGGAACCGTTGGCTGTGGGACCAGATCAATTACACCACAGTGTGAGGTCTCTGTGCCTTCCAAACTTTCCATCATGGGTGTTTATTGCTTTGATAATGGGGGTGGGAGCCTCAAAGACCAAACAAACAGCATTATGAGAGAGAAACAGAGATTGAGAATGGGGCCAGGGCTGCGGCATGTACTATAATAGAAGACAGAGAGAATCCTTTTGACATGGGAGTTTTTAGATGATGCCCCAGGGGAGGGGAGGCCTCCTGGGGGAGGTCCCTTGGAGGCCTGAGAAGAAGGAGAGGTGGGTCAGACCTTGGGATCAATGAGACAGGGCTGAACCACAGGGCAACAGAGCTCGCCTACCATTTGCCGGCTGTGGGGCCTTGGGTAAGAACTGCCTCAGTCTCCCCCTCTGTAAAATGGGTATGATGAAGATACCACTGGCCCCTCCACCTCTCAGGGTGGTCGTGAGGCTGAAAGGAGTGAGCAACCAACGGGGCTTGGAGCTGAGCCTGGCAGGGTGGGCTCTGTATTCCTGTTTTATGGATAAATAAGAGTGAAAGCCCCACCCATCAACAGGCATGCCCCAGAATGCCTGCAGGCCCAGCTGCTTGTTGGAGCAGGCCTGCAGTTCAAGTCAGGGAGTCTCCCCTTTTCTTTATCCTCCCTCTTGCCCCCTCCTTGTTGAGGGGGTGGGGGATGAAAAGCTGCCCCCGCTCTGGTGATGGCTGAGGTCCCTCAAAAGGCGGCATGGGGGCTTTGTTAGCCTCTGCCTGTGGGCTCCTACTAACAGGCTGGGGAGAGCCTTTAAGGGGCCTGAAGTCTCCAGAGACCCCTGGTTTGGGGGAGAGGGGCTGACAGTGACGGGGCCTCTTCCCCACCAGGGCCCTGCTCTCCCCCAAGTACCATCAGCCAGTCTCAGGCTGGTTTCTGCCCATGCGGGTCTGGAAGCCCCTCTACGGCGCTCCTTCCGCCAGGACAGCTCAGACCCCCTGGCACCACTGTGAGGGGGCTGCCAGTCACCTCAGCCTCTGTCCACAGCCATGGCACCCGTGTGGTGGGCTGGGAGGGGCTGCATTGAGAGAGGAGGGGGTGCAGGACCATCTGAACCCCCAGACAGGTGAGCGAGTCCGGGCCCTAGTCTCCTCGTTTGTCCAAGAGGCTAGCGCAACCTCCCTGCCCCCGCGGCTCCGAAAGTCCCGGAAAACTCAGCTCAGTGATGTGTCTGCTACACAAGGGGGCGGCAGGTGGGGCGCAAGGGACGGGGGACAGGATGCCAGGCCAGCCCCAGGGCTCTGAGCCACCTTTCTGAACACTGATACCCAGGGGCTGTGCAGCCCCTCCAGGCACCACTGTCCTTGTTCCCCGGCTGCATTAAGGGACACGACCCAGTTAGCACTCCGCTGTAGGGATGTTGGGTGCCCCTTCCGAGAGAACTGGGAGCCTCCTAGCGCACCGCTGCAGCCTCCCCTCCCCATCTGCCTCACTCAGGCTTCAACCAGAGAAATAGAACCAGCAGGAGATCTATGTGAAGAAATGTATTGCAAGGAATTGGTTATGCAATTGTGGAGCTGGCTAGACAAGCCTGAAGTCTGAAGGGCAGGCTGGACCTCTGGGCCTGGGCTGATGCTGCTGTCTGTGGGCGGAATTTCCTCCCCATCAGGGAAGCCTCAGCTCTGCTCTTAAGGCCTTTCAAGTGATGGAATCAGGCCCACCCAGAATATCTAGGACAATCTCTCTTACTTCAAGTCAACCAATTATGGACTGTAATGACATCCACGGGGTACCTTCAGAGTGACACTAAGATTAGTGTTTGATTGAAGAACTGGGGATTGTAGCTTCACCAAGTTGACACCAAGCATCACATCATTCCTCCTCTGTCAGTGGTTTCTAGCTCCTTCCAGCTTGAGCACCCACTCTCAGAGGGCCCCCACCAGTGGCAGGGTGAGGTCGGCAGGGCTCCCAGCTCTCCTGCAATGAATTCACCTGGACCCTCAGCGCTCAGCCCGGCTCCTCCTCCAGCCATGCGTCCCTTGCTTGTGAAATCTCCCTCAACCAGCCTGGGCAACCCCTGTGGGAGCCCAGCCTGGTGTGGAGCCACCCTCAAGGAGCTGCCGGTCATTTGGGGGAGCTGTCAGAGCCCAGAACACCAGTCCGCCAAGCGCCTCTGTTTTCTGGGCCTCCAGGTCACGCTTTGGGCTGGGTTCTCTGATTAGGCTGCAGCTCTGGGTTGCAGGAAATCAGCCCCGTGGTTGTTTTGTTTCGATTGCACAACCCCAGAGCAAGAGGCCAGAGCGGACATCTGCTGTTTTGGCCGCCCAGCACCCGTGGCCCGCCTCTTTCTGGCAAAAGTCCCCCAGTTGCCTCATGGGGAATTCCCCCCATGTGTGCAGCCTGGGGAGGGGGCTGCCCGTCCAGATGCTCCGTCCTTCCGTGCCAAGGGACGGGCCTGTAGCCCTGGCTGGGTCAACAGCCCTCCTTCCCCGAGGATGGGGCACTCAGTCCTTGTCATGATGGCCAGCCCTAAGGGTGTCACTGAGTCTCCCTTGCTCTCCAAGATGCTCTGGCTGCATCCTCACTGGGGCCTGTCTGCTTCTCCTGTGCTCCGTCCATTCTGAACTCCCCCTCAGTCTGGTGATGAAGCCTCTTACTGATCAAGGCAAACAGAGCCCGTTTCTGTTGCTTACAACCACAGAAACCTGACTGAATCTGAATGTGAATCCTGGCTCTGCCTGAATCTCTGTGTGACCCTGGGCAGGATGGCCCCTTTCTGGCCTCAGTTTCTCCACCTGCGCATCTCAGCTGGCCTCCCATGCTGACATCTATGACCCCCATGGCTGCTTTGGCCATTGCAGCCGACTGGAATTGACATGTCCACTGTCATGGATCAGCTGAGGCCTTCCCTGCCTTGACCCTAGGATCTCTGGGGCGTGTTTAGTGGGGGAGGGAAGACGGTAGCTGCGGAATCCTTGGTTCTACCTCCTACTGTGGGGCCATAAGGATCAATGTACTCGGTACCAAGGCCTTGCTAAGTCCCCAAAATAGGTCAGTGTTGCACAGCTAAGCTGTTGCTTTAATAGGAGAGTAGATAAAAGAGAGTGTTGCTTTAATAAGAGAGTATATAAAAGAGAGTATACCTCTCTTTAAGCCATTATGCTCATATTTTTGAGAATCTGGTGAAAGCTTTGGATGCTCCCCTTAGACCAAAAAATATCTCTCCATCCATCTCTCTCTCTCTCCCTCCCTCTCTCTCTCACATGCACGCGTGCGCGCGCACACACACACGCACACACACACGCGCGCACACACACACACACTTTAACGTACCATTTCAGGAGGAGAACTAGGCACAGGCTTCAGATGCCCGTCCTAACCCTCAGGCGAGCAGCCTGTGGATTTCTAAGACAAATAACCAGCTTCAGCACACAAGTCAGTGGCCGGGCCCGACACTGGGTGCTTTGTGAGCATCAGCTCATCCACCTAAAGCGAACAGCATTTGTGGTAGAGATTGCTATGTTTTCACCAAACCCTGGTTCATTATTTTCCTCTTGGGCATGTAGCAAGACTACATTTCCCAGCCTCCCTTGAGGTTAGGTGTGGCCACATGACTGAGCTCTGGCCAATGGAATGTGAGCCGAAGTGATGTGCCCCACCACCCCTTTTAGCCTGGTCCATAAAATTCCTTCTATGCCATCCTCCACACTCTTTCTCTACCCTTCCACAAGATTATTGTAGAGGAGCAGAAGTCCCTAGAAGCTGATGAACCACGAGATGAGGGAGCCTGGGCCCCTGAGTTACTGCATGGAGCAAGGCCTCCACCTCTCCCCTCTACCAGCCCACAGTAGATTGTGATGTGAATAAGAAACTTTTACTTGGGGGTGGTTTGTTATATCCCTTAGCCCATCCTGACTAATACAACATTTTTATTATCTCCATCCAGGGGAGCTGCTCTTCGTTTTAAAGGAATCCATCTTAGGTTTCCTTTCAAGTAGCAATCTCCTCCACTACCTTCAGCCTGGGATCCCCAAGGCTGCAGAGGGTGCACGGTGGGCCCTGTGCCTGGCACCCACCTGAACTCAAGGTACCTTCACCAGGACCCATATTTACCATCAATCTTGGCCTCACCCCTTGCCCTCAGGCCCCTCTACCTGGCTTTCCTCATTTCGCGATATCTATGGTCTGTGATCTTCCTGTTCCATCCCGTGGCCTCTCATTACTTTGGCTGTTGTCTGGGGTCCAAAGACCAGGGTTCAGAGTCAGCTGTATCTATTTGTTTTTCTCCCACACAGCTCCTTGAGGGCAGGGCCTGGGGATGGTTCCCTGCTGAATTTCCTCGTGCCTAAGAGAAGATGAGCACGCAGAGGGCGCTTCTGAAATGCTGTGGTCTTTGCAATTCCACCGTGTGGAAAGCCCCAAAAGAGGGTTGTCGCTGGAATCCCATTTTCCTGGTGCACCTGGATACCAGAGGGAGACGCTGGACTCTGCCTATGGCTCATTCTCTAAATGGGCTGTAGCAAGGTTCCAGGAAGGTGGAGGCCAGGAGTCTCGGCCTGGGGTGCCTCGTTCTGGCCCCGTTTCTCAAGCACAAATTGCACCCTGGCCCCTGGTCCCCGCCCCTACGTGCTGGGAGAAGGAGACAGGTCAAGGTCATGATATTCCCCGCTGCGGGTCACCCTTTCCACCACTGTGCCTCAGAGGGAGGCCTGGCCCCTACTTTTTTTTTTTTTTTTTTTGGCTGCTTTGGGTCTTCGTTGCTGCGTGCAGGCTTTCTCTAGTTTGGGGGGAGCGGGGGTTACACTTCGTGGCAGTGCGTGGGCTTCTCCTTGTGTTGATTTCTCTTGTTGAGGAGCACTGGACTCTAGGCATGCGGGCTCACTAGTTGTGGCTCGCGGGCTACAGTAGTTGTGGCACGTGGGCTCAGCAGTTGTGGCTCGCGGGCTCTAGAGCGCAGGCTCAGTAGTTGTGGTGCACGGGCTTAGTTGCTCCGCGGCATGCGGGATCTTCCCGGACCAGGGCTCGAACCCGTGTCCCCTGCATTGGCAGGCAGATTCTTCTCCACTGTGCCACCAGGGAAGTCCCCTGGCCCCTACTTTTAAAATAATTCAATTGGTCTCCAAACTACCTTTAGCCCTTTACAAACCCTTTAGCCCTTGCTTACCTTCATAATAATAATAATAATAACAACAACATTAACTCTACTTGCTGTGTATGTGCCAGGCTCCAAGCTAGACCATTTATATCCTAGATTTTTCTGACCCATCAGATCAACTCCTGGGGATGAACGCTGTCATTATTCCCATTTTACAGGTGAGGACGTTGGGTCCCCATCCCAGCAGCCCCCAGGAGCAGCTGTGGAGGCAGCAGACAGGGTGTGGCCAGGCAGGGGTGTTGTGGCAGATAGGGCTCCCCAGGACTGCCTTTCCCACTCCCAACAGTGGGAGAGGAAGCTGCTGGGAAGAGAAGAGGAAGGCGAGTCCCCTCCCAAGGGGGCTCCAGGCAGCTCCCAAGCTCGCCCTGCTCCGTTCCTTTCCAGGGGCCCTTGCCCTCCGCCCACGCCACCAGCCACTTTGACCCCACTCTAGGGCTCTCCCTTCTCCTTCTCTGGCTCCCACCATCCGAGTGTCTGCTGTGGGCTTGGCTGTTTGGTTTCTCCCCAGCAGCCTGGGGAGCGATGCCTCTCCAAGGTTGTGTGCTCACTTTGCAAAACAGCAGAAATTTACAGCCCAAGTAATTGATCACCGTGCTGCTGCCTCGCTCCACCTTGCTCTGTCTCCTAATTCCCTTCTCCCTGCTCTCCGCTCTCTTTTTTCTCAGCGCGCCATCTGTGGTGTCAGAGAAAAGGAAGCCAAGAAGAGGGAGGTTCTGGTCCCAATTCTGCCAAGTACAAGTCACATAAACCTCAGTTTCCCCATCCGCAAAACGGTGACGCTAATAATACCCGCTCACAGGTGGGCTGGGCCCCATGGATGCTGGGGCATGGGGAGCATCCACGCAGGGTGACTCCACTCCCCAGTTTTCTGAGGAGGGGGTGGCATGGGGCCCACCTTCCAGATGGGGACACTGGGACCCAGAGAGCTTGGGGTGTTCCGCTAGGCCTCACAGAGCTTGAACAGCAGCCCAGGGGCTTGAATTCCAGTCCATTGTGCCCCAAATTCCAGACCATTAAGCTACACTGCAGCCCCCTCCCCCAGGGCCAATCAGAATAGAGGTGATCCTCGCTCCTGAGGCTATGGCCAGTCCATTGTGCCCCAAATTCCAGACCATTAAGCTACACTGCAGCCCCCTCCCCCAGGGCCAATCAGAATAGAGGTGATCCTCGCTCCTGAGGCTATGGGGAAGGAACGGAGGCCCTTGGGGCGAGGGGAGAGGCTCTGCAAAATGTAGAGAGCCGTGATGATGGAAGGAAGCATCACCATCATTTGCTGACCCCTCTCCTGGACCAGGGTCCTTGACTGGGAGACTCTCTGGGCCCTGAAAGCCTGCCTGGTCCTCAGATTCCTCCTCTCCTTCCAAAGACCTCGTGTGAACAGGGGTCTCCTGTCAGCCAGGCCCCGCACCTGCCTGCCTCCTGGTGCCTCCAGGGAGGTCCCAGAACCTTCCAGAACGTTCCCCAGAAAAGGATTCTGAAGAGCCCTTCACTTGCCCTTCACAGGGTAGGGGAGGCACACAGGCCTGGGAGGGGCCGCCAGGTCCCAGGCCTGAGCCCTGCAGGCCTGGCTGGGAAGCCCCCTCCTGACTGCCACTCTAGTGCTCGCTGGGCTGACAGCCATCCCTGCCCCCTTCTGTTCAGTTCTGGGGGGAGAACATTTCCAGGGGGCGAGAGCTTGTCTTTTCCCTTCCACTCCCTTCTCTTTCTTGTTCTCAGTCTAGCTTTATCTCAGCCTCTGCATGTCTCTGTTTCTCGGCTGTCTCTCTGTCTCTCTCCCAGCCTCCAGCCCGCAGGTGAGGACTTGCTCCCCTCCCGTGCCAAGTACATCTCCTCTCCTGCTCCCTTGGCCTCCAAAGGCGCCTCTGGGCAGCACCAGCCTCCTCCCTTCTCCATCGCAGCCCAGGGTCTGCAGCTGGGGGGCAGCGGGTACACTGTGTGCCCCCCCCTTTCTGGAGGGGCAGGAGGCTCCAGCCCCTCCGGCTTCCTGCTCCCGGACCTGGCCGGCGGAGATGAGAGCCGGTTGCAGAGCTGGGAGCCAAGCAGCACACAGAACAAACAGAATTTTTTTTTGCAACTAGAGGGGGAAGCACAGAGCTAAAAATAAAACGAAAAGATCAGTATCTGTCAGTCTGACAGCTGATTGGCTGCTCGGAGATGCATATAATTACCAGCAACTGGCGCTGGGTAGGCAAAGCCGGGAGAAACTGCTGAGACGAGGTTAGGATTTAACCTTTAAATTCTGGAGCCACCCGAAAGCCGAGGGGAGGACGCCGGGCGTCGGTGCTAATGAGGCTGGGGGTGGGCGGTGGGCGGCTGAGTCCTGGTCAGGTCCCGGGGGGCTCATCCTGGACGGCCCTGGGAGCCCTTCTCCCTGGCCACCTCCCCCATCAGACCGGGAGTGCGTTTGATTGGGCGGCCAGGAGGCATTGGTCCTTCTCCCCGCCCAGCGGGGGGGTGGTGTCTTACGGGAAGTCAGGGTCTCACCCTGGCGTGAGTGAGGGGGCTGCCTAGGGCTCTGGGCCCCGCCCAGACTGGCCTCCTGTTGAGGTCCACCCCTATCCCCACCCACATTCTTCCGCTTTTCCCAGCCTGGTGTTCATTTGTGAAACTCATCCCGGCTCCCCTCCTTCCTCCAACCCAGAGTCACCGGTGCTCCTGGCTGTTTCTTGCCCGACCTGGGGAGGGCAGCTGGGTACCTCAGGCTTGTCCTAGGTCCCCAGAGATAGACAGAAATAGCAGGACTGGAGGGATGTTGTGGTCTCACTAAGCCTCAGTTTCTTCATCTGTAAAATAGGGGTGATGATAATAGGCAGATGCCAGGGGTGCTTTGGGCCCCGTCTTGCATCTTGATTCTCTCACCCAAGCCAGGAGTCAGGAGATACGGGCTCTAGTCTTAGCCAGGAATTGTCTCTTTCTTTCTTGGCACTGGTCTCCCCATCTGTAAATTGGGAGTAAGAGCTCCTGCCCTCTGTCCTCTGGGGTGGGGTAGGGGGGTGCCAAGTGAGATGGCATAGGTGACGGAGCTCGGCAAACTGTACCTGTCGGGGCAGGTGGGAAGAACTTCTTGTATCTTCTAGAACCACCACTTTCTCCCTTCCAGGCTTTTGCCTATAGGTGTGGCCTTCCCTTCAGTGTCTCCTCCTCTGGGAAGCCCTCCCTGATGCCCCAGCAGGTCCTCTCCTCCTGCTGCCCTGGGTGTCTCACCTCAAGCTCAGGCCCCGATTATCTGCCTCCCACACAGGTCTGTGAGCCCTCTGGGGGCAGGAACCACATGCCTGACGAGGGCCTGGTCCAGAGCGCCTTGGGAAGAGAGACACCAGATCTCTGATGCAGGAGGAGATCTTGGGCCACACTGCCCAGGCTTCGGGCAAGCAGTGGCCTCTGTTGGTGGGGAACCGTCTTTCCCCAGTGATCAGCAGGTCCCAAGTACCTGCGTGGCACTGGCCCTTTCCCTGTGCTCAGCAGGGCGGCCGGTGGAGCTGCCACTGGGTGCTAGGACCTAGAGAGCCCAGACTGACTACAGGAGACCCTGCCCAGAGCGCCTAACTGGGGCAAAGGGCAGGTGGGGGAGGCAGTAGAAGGAAACCATGAGTTCACACTGGGATAGCCCAGCTGTGCCTGCCCATCTTAGACACCTTCCAGCCATTATCTCATTGACTCCCCACAGTAACTCATTGGAGGCAGTGTGATTGTTATTCACATCTTGCAGATGAGGAAACTGAGTAGTTAAGCAACATGGCTAGTGAGAGCGGAGCCTGGATGCACCCAGTTCCCTTCTCCCGAGGCCCGGCCCAGCAGCCCCTGCCTCTCTGGGAAGGACAAAAGGGAGATGCAGGGAGGGGCCGTGTTTCTGGAGCAGCTGCCCTGAGACCTTCTAGGCAGACAAATCGTCACAGAGAGTCTTGAGAATGCTTTTGTGTGTGGTGTGCAAAGGAAATCCCCTTTGGTGTCTCTGAGAGATCAGGAAGATTTAAACTGCTTTTCGATGATTTGGGGATGTCAGACTGGTATTGCTTTTGAACGTGACATGGTGATGAGACTGGGCCCCAAGGCAGCCCAGTTTCCTTCAGGTTACGGTAATAGTCATCGATCGCCACAGCAGCAACTAAAGCAGTTTTCACGGGCTGAGCACTGACCACGTGCTGAATGCTGGGCTCAGCCTTGACTTGGATGCACACTCTGCGTCCTCACCACCAGCTTGAGATGCAGATTATTCTCATCCTCGGGTTATTTCCTTAGAGCTGATATCTGAGCGTGTTTGTCTCCACACTCACTGTCTCCCCTGCTAGGCAGGGGAGCTTGGTGAAGGCCCCAATCTTGTCTCTCCCATTCATTGCTGAGTCCCCGGCACCCAGCATCAGCTCCTCAAGGAGCAGCTGGACAATAAAGCTTTGCTGGACACATTTCAGATGAAGAGACTGAGGGTCAGAGAGGTCACACAGCTTGCCAAGAGGGAATCCCAGGTTTCTGTGGCTCGAGAGCCCAGATTCTGATCACCAACTCATACAGCAGCTTTGAAAGACCCTCTCGGAGACCCGCCTCAAGACAGCCACAGAGCATGAATCCCCCCACCCTTACCCCCTGCCCACTGTTCTCAGGCCTGGTACTAAAGCCCAAGAGGTTTCTAATCTGAATCTGCCCCCTCCCCACCTTTTGCCTGCTTACCGGGGAATCAGATGGAAGTTGGCCAGAGTTAGCTCAGGCTTTTTGGGGAAGTTGTACTCTTCCAGAGTTGCCTGGTGTTTTTGGTGTGACCTGATTCAAAATTTCCTTCCCTGTCACATTGGTTCCCACTCAGAGAAATCTTTGAAGTATAGATGACCTTATTATGTGGTTACTGGCCCGGTTAATTCATATGTGCACTTGATCATTGCTGCTTCTCTCTGGGATGGGGCCCTTGGTTCTGGGGGAGTCTAATCAAGGGTCTCATGGAGGCCAGGGGTAATAAAGCCAAGACGCTCATGGTTAAGAGCTCGACTCTGTCACTGAGTGACCTTGGGAACCTCATTTGACCTCTCTGAGGCTTGACTTACTCATTCGTAGAAGGGGGACATGCATGGGGAGTATCTATCTTAAATGCTGGCTGTAGGTGGGAAGAAAGAGGTCAAGTTTTCTCTTTTAAAAAAAATCACACTTTCCACAAAGAATATACAATTTTTATCCCTGTACTTTAAGAAATGGTAATTAAAAAAAAATCTGAACACCAAACAGTACCTGAGCACCTGCCACGTGCCCAGCCTTGCATCGGAGCTGGGGCTGGATAGAGGTACCCCACTCGTGGGTGTGGCCTGTGATATGTGTGTTCACCTGCTCAGGCCGTCCTCACAGCAACCCCACGAGGTTCGAGGGACTGAGATTACCATTTCCCAGGGGAGGAAACAGGCACAGAGAGGAGACGTGACTGGCTTTACGTTCCACACTGAGAAACTGATGAGTCTGGCATTGGACCTGGACGCTCTGTTCTACTGATGAACAGACCTGTGAGTCCTGGCTGCAGGGCCCTAAGTGAGCTTTCAGGGCACAAAGATGAACCAGGGGTGCCCCTGCCCTGGAGGAGCTACGTCTCCTAGGAGAGAGGGACACATTGAAAAACCAGTGAAACGTGGTGTAGCCGGGGGCACCCGAGGCTGCGTAGCTGATCCATCTCATAAAGAATCACCAGAAAGACCCCCGAGGGAACTTGCTTTATAAAAAGTCCCCTGGTTGGAGCATCGACATCAGAGTTCTAGGCCCTTCGCTGTGCTGATGGATGGTACATTTTTTTTTTTTATACCTCAAAACGGGCTCCGCTCGAGTTGTATTTGAAACACAGCTGGCTTGTCCTTTACTGTGCTGTTTAGTCCACGATCACGGGGCCTCGGGACCGGGGTCTCCAGCTCCTGCTACGCAGACTCAAGAGGATCATTTTTTAAGAAGTGGCTGTGGCCCTCCCCCCCAATCCCGAGTCCAAAGGTGACTTCGAGTCCCTCGTGGAAGGACACCTTCCAGTGGTCAAGAATCTGGGGTCCCCACACCGACAAGGTGTCTCCAGATGGAGGAAGCGCGTGGCAGGGGCGTGAGCTGAAGTTGTCAGTTGATCGCAAGCCCCCTGTATCCACTGGACCTCAGAGCCCCGGCGGTTAACCTCTGAGTGCTCCTGACCAGAACCTCCAAGGCCTTACACCTCCTGTGGGTGTGGGGTGGAGGTGGGAGGGATGGAAGGGAAGGGTCTGCCTAGAAGGAGCAAGGAAAGCACCATCCCAGCCCCAAACGTGCACTCGGACAAGCCGAGATGGGAAGAAAGGTACAGAGTGGAGTGGAAGCCGCAGGCAAGGCCCGCCGAGAGGTCTTGTTGCCGGTCTCTACAAGAAATTCAAGGTTGTCAGTGGCTGGCTTCCTGCGAACAGGAGCCCACACGTCATGGTCTGCTTCCGTGGAGAGCGTGGCACGAGAGCATCTCGTGAAGACCTGTGAGACCGGGTGGCTCAGCCCTGCCCGCTGGGGCTGCCTCCAGCACTCGATTCACTTTAAAGAAAACAGAAGCTGATTCCTCTCTGCATCCCCACCAGAAAAGTTCCTCCTGCTCCTATCTGCCCCCAGGCCCTTGTTGGCCCAACAAGAAAACTGCCTCTGTGTAAGTAATAGAAGCTTTCTCAGTTTGGGTTAATCAAGGGCATCCATGATGCTGTGCAACTCCCATCGGAGAGTCTGAAGGAGCACAGTGGGTTGATATAATCCCATCCAAAGCAAAGAAGGGTGATGTCGTTTGGAGCCTGTGGTGGCCTGGCCCTCAATCAAGGTGCAGTGACCATCAGGGATTTCAAGAGGCTGTAAATAGCATGGAGTCTCCCCCCCCCCCACCAACCCCCGCTGCCAGAAATCCTTGGAGGGCTCCCCCAGGGAACCCCAGATTGGGAACCACTCGGCTAAGCCAGTTGGGATGAGGGTGCAACTCTCTGACAATCCCTGCAGCCTCTCCCATTTCCCCATCAAGGATGTCCTCCTGCCGCGGGGTGTCCAGGGAGAGCTTGGTGGCTGTGAGGTCATCCTGACTCTGCCATTTACCAGCTGTGTGATCTTGGGTAGATGGCTTTCCCTCTCTGAACCCCTGGGTCCTATTGCTTCCCTCTGGGTTGGAAGCGCTCTGTAAGGGCTGGGTGTCTTTATTGTTGCCATTACCTCTTGTTCAGGTGTCCTGACTTCCCACCCTGTCGTGTGTGATCCTCTCACTGGATTTCCGTGATGAAAGAGGGATGCAGGGGCGGGCAGAGTGTGCGTGGAAATGGGGCTCGGGAAATGCAGCTTCTGAGAAGCTGTCTGTGACGGGAGCCTGGAAGGTGGGTGAGGAAGGCAGGCGTGGCGGCCCGTTAGCGGGCAGGCTGCAGGCACCTTGAGACAGCAGTTCTGGGGTGCAGCCGAGCACTCCCCATCTTTAATGTGCCTAGAATCACCTGGGAATCTTGTTCCAGTGCAGACTCTGACGGAGCAGGCCTGGGCGGGGCTCCCAGGTGCGGCAGGTGCTGAGGCAGCCAGGGCCACGCTCTGAGTAACAGGTGCCCCCACTGGGGCCTCCGGCCCAGGGAGGAGGGCAGGCCACTTGGTGTCTGGAAGCGATGGCTCCAGAAAGGCCTGAGAGCCCCCAGAATGTCCATGCAGGGAAAGATGAAGCAACATGAGGGTAAAATTATGTTTTCAACAGAAAAGGCCTCTGCCTGCTAGCGTTCCCACCCCCCCATGCAGCCCCAGGGGTTTGAAAGAATGTGGTTTTCTGAGCACAGCCTTCCTTCGCTGAAGGGGGTGGATTCGCTCTTAAAAAGTTGCCTGGAAAATGATTTTTTTCTATATCAAATGCTGTTTTTCAGTGGTGCGTGTTTTAAGACCACAGTTGCATTCCCACTGAGAAGCATCCAGCTCTGAGGCATTGTTGTTGAAGACGTGGCAAACACGAGGGGCGGGGAGTTCAAGGCCACAGCGTGGCCTGCGTGTCAGTGGGCTTTGGAGCTGATGAGAGCTGGAGCTACAGAGGTCAGGAACCAAAATCTGAATCCCCAGTGGTCCCCAAATGCACTGAGGTCCACGGCCAAACACTGGCTCAGGACCCTGACCAATAAATACCACTGACTGTATGACTGGTGGGACCAGAGGGGACCCAGGGCAAACCAGCCCTTCAGCTGGAAGAAGAGCTCAGAGAGACTGGCCCTCTTGTCTTTGTATATAACACCGTCAGCCACACTCTGAATATCAGGCTAAGAGTGTTTTTGTTTTTGTGTTGGACACAATTGTCTACTGTGCTATAGGAACCTGCTGCCGTGGCAGTTTGGCTGTGTTTCCCAAAGAAGCTCTGAAACTATGATGCCAGAGTGCCACAAAGACTCCTGAGAAACAGCTTCCTTGCCCAGAGGGGCCTGCTTGAATATGCCAAGGTGCACTGGGCATCTTGAATAAGAGACGAAGGTCCACTATCTGCCAATACTGGACAGACTGTGGTTTTCAGAGCATAGCCTGGGGTCAGTATTACAAGAAACACACTTTGGGAACCCAGTCAATGAAAAGCCCTCAGAACTAAAAGGTCTCTCTGTTTCTGTATTAGTTATCTACTGCTGCATAACAAATCACCCCTAACTTAGTGGCTAAAAACAATAGGCATTTATTATCTCAAAGTGTCTGTGGGTCAGGAATTCAGAACTGGCGTAACTGGCTTGTGGTCTTCACCGAAGTTGCAGTCAGGTGTCAGCTGGGGCCGCCATCACCTGACAGCTTGACTGGGGCTGGAGGATCAGCTTCCAAGGTGGCACACTCACCGGCTGGCAGGGCGGTGCTGGCTGTTGGCAGGAGGCCTTGGTTCCTTGCCACACAGACTCCTCCACAGAGCTGCTGGAGTTTCCTCACAATGTGGCGGCTGGCTTCCCCCAGATGAATGCAAGAGAGCAAGACTGAAGCCTCTCATGACCTGGCCTTGGAATGCACATGTGATCCTTTCCACACTGTCCTATTGGTCCCACAGGGCAGCCCTAGTCATTGTGGGAAGGGCTGAAGGAGGTCGAAATCGTTTGGAGACCATCTTGCAGGCCAACTGCCATGGTAAACATCTCTCCAGCACAAGGACAGATAACTTGCCTCATTCTCACAGCTGGTTTCTTACCATTTAGTGCCAATTAGTAACTTTGAGAAGTGACCCTGCTAACCTGTGATATGAAGGAGGAGGAGACCAGGAATTTATCAGCCACGCCAACACCCCATGAACAGCAGCAATCATAATCATCCAGGCCCGTTCATTGAGCCCTCACCCTATGCCCAGTGCCTCAACAGCATCGTGGAGACCTGCATTCCTTGTCCCCAAGCAGCAAGTTCCACAATATTTCCAAGTTAGGCCACTCATTTTTATGAAATGTATAAAATGAGATTTTTTTTTTGGCAATGATGGCTACAGGGACACAAGCAGCTTTGCCCCCTGAAAATGCAGAGACAAAATCCAAGACCCGTGTGAACCCACGTGGAGAAGACTGGAGTGGGGTGTAAACTCAGGATGGATAAATGCCAAAGAGAAACACATCATAGGGACTTCCCCGGTGGTCCAGTGGTTAAGACTCCACACCCCCACTGTAGGGGGCGTGGGTTCGATCCCCGATGGCGGAACTAAGATCCCACATGCCACGTGGTGCGGCCCCCAAAATGAATACATAAATAAATACATACATAATAAATAGGTGAGATAAAATATTTATTTCGTGTGCATTAAGAGTGTGTGAAGAGTCAGGGTGAGCCAGGAATTCTTTGGTTTCGCCCCAGCCTCCTGCTAGGAGAAGGGGTCACATCTCCGGTGGTGGCCTGGTGGTAAGGAGCAGACACCTGGGTGCTCAAGACACGTGCATCCCAGGCCTGCCATGTCCGTTATTAGCTCTATCCTGGCAAAGCTGATGGCGGGTCACCAAGGTGGTGGCACCCCAGGTTCAAAGAACCTCTGTAGAAGTGCCATGGCCTGGAAAGACCTTTGCTCTGTGACCGAGAGTGGACCCCGAGCCACAAAACGGACAGCCGCTGCTGCTCGGGCCCCCTGTACGGGCCCCCCCAGGGGGCTGGAAGGAACTGAGCTCCTGCTTCTGCTGGGGGCATGTGTGGGCCTGGAGCCGGCCCAGCCCTTTCCTGTCCTGTCCCAGCATGATTTCAACAGAGGGAGCGTCCTGGGCATGTTTTCCCCTCAGAAGTCTCAACTCGCTGAGCAGGATTTGGGGAGGTCTGGCTACATTTGCTGTCCCAACAAACAGACCAGGCATAGAGGCTCCCAGAAGACACAATGTAGGCACTAGTTCCTGATCCCACAGCCTGGGCCTGGCTTGACGGAGGGGTTTTTGGGTCAGGCTGGCCTGACAGCACTTGGCTCCATCCCTCAGGACTGTGTGACTCTGGACAAGTGTCTCCACCTCCCTGGCCCTTGGTTTCCCCATCCCTAAAATCTCGGGTTGGGCTTACCTGCTGGCCCTTAGTGGGTTCCGAGGAGCCTGGGGTTGCCCAGGGAGACACAGAGCCCATGTGGGTGTGCATGGGGCGGGTCCCAGACCACCCCCTTCTTCTCCAATCAGGGGAGCTCCGTTTTCATCTCTTTGGTATGTTGGTGTTCTAAGCAGCACTTCATTTAAAAAGAAGAAGAAAAGGAAAAAGAAAAAAAAGGAAACATGTCTACAGCGAAAACAATACAATCAAGAAGTTTCCCACCAACTTACTTTGTCCCCTGGCTCATTCCTTCAAGCTCTAAGGGAACAGAGGAATAGACGGCCTCCACCAGCTGGGTTTAGTGACTGCCCATTTCCAAATGGTTCCTGGTTTTCTGGATTTGAATCTCTGTTTCCGTTCGGCCTCTGTGAGGTCCCGTGAAAGGTGGGGAGAGGAAGGGGCTTTGATTGGGGGGTCCACAGAGGTCTTGGGGTGCCAAGGTCACGAGCAGGCTGGGTGTGCTGGCTTCCTCTCTGGACATGTACTGTGGGCATCTCAGATGCATGCCCCTCAGCCCCCCTGTGCCCGAGCATCTCCACGGTAGCCTGCCCAGCTGCACATCTGCCCTCAGTGGAAGCGGGGGGGGGGGGGGGGCAGCCCTTGCTGCCTCTGGGTCTCAGTTTCTTCATCTGAAGTGAGGAGACTGTGGGCCTGAAGGGTCTCTCAGCCCTTTCCAGCTTCAACACTCTAATTGCTGCATTTATCGAGCTCCAGCTGTCTGCAGACTGGTGTCTGGGCCGGGGGAGGGGTGGATCCCATCCTGGGAGGAGGAGCCACCTGAGCCTGCTGCCTCTGGCTGGCCTGGGGATGGCAGGGCTCAGAGTGCACCCTGGGCCCCAGGAGGACCAGGTGCCAGGCCCAGCTGCCAGGCTGCCATTTGAAATGTCTCCTGTTGGTGGCACTTTGGTGAGTTTCAGGTCTCCTGGTCTTTGTGTGTATTTGATTTGTACCTGAAACCTTAGTTAGCTAGCTCCCTTTCTTCCTTATGGGAATCTTAGTGCCTGAGGCTGAACCGGACCATGTCTTTCCCCAGGTAAAACCCTTCCATGGCTTCTCACTGCCCTCAAGACAGTCGAAGCTCAAGAGCCTGGCACAGGCCAAGCTCTCCCACCTGGGGGCTCTCTACCCTCCCCCACTCCTCCAGACACACAGACTGGACCGTGAAACCTCTCTCTCCTCTCTAGAGCCTCACATCCTCTGCTTGACACACTCTCCCTCTCCTCTTCTTGTTGCTTGCTAAATGTCACTTCCTCCAGGAAGCCCTCCCTGCCTAATTGAGCGACTTTAGTTCACACTCAGGCTCACCCTGTCCTTCTCCTTTGTAGCACTCATCATTGTAGTGAGCTAAAAAAACGCCTGTTTATCTGATCCGCACCCCTCCCCCCCACTAGAATGTGGGCTCTCTGAGCGCCCCCCTTTTGGATTTCCCTGCCTGTGCCAGGCCCAGTGCTGGGCACCCAGGGAGAGCTCTGGGAATGCCTGCTGAGTGAATCCTTGATTGGCAACTGTATGAGCCGACATGCAGCCTGTTGATCCAGGTTGCTAACCTGGGGCCAGCCAGGGCTGCCATCAATGCTCCTGACCGGGTCACACAGTCTGGGAACCCAGGCCCAGCCCCATCCTCTGGCCCGCAGGCTCTGCCTGGAAGGAAGGAAGGGGTTAAGTGTTTCTGGCGGCCCCGTGCTGGGTCTGTGGCAGTTCCCCCTTCCGGGGCTGCAGCAACCGAGGTTGGCGAGGAATGCGTGCAATGCAGAGCTAGGAGGGAGGGCGGCTGGTGGAAGTGGGGGCCTGTGGAGGCCAGCCGGCCGGGCTCCCCGGTTGCGCAATCGCCCAGGCCCAGCCGGTTCCCGTAACTCCTGCCCCTCCTGCCTTTTCCCGCCCTGCCAGCTACCTCCCCCCGCTGCCTGCTGGGCAGGGGGGACGGCCTGCACTCCGGGGCCTGCAGTGAGAGGTGGAGGGACAGAGGCCCAGAGAGCCTGGAGGCCGGGGTGAAAGGGAGGGGCTTCCAAGGAGAGAGAGAAGGAGTGCCGTCAGCTCAGCCACCTTGGCCCAGAGAGCGTAGGGCTTTTGCCCAAGGTCCCTCAGGGAGGCGCCACCACCGAACTGGGCCACACCCTGAATTCAGACATTTTGGTTCCCATGGCACCAGGCTACAACTTGACACAGCGTGGAGGGCACTTTGCCACTCAGATGGGCAGCTCTGCATCCCAGGGACCCCCTCCCAGCTGAAGGCAAAGACCCCCCCGCCCTGGCGTGGCTCTTCACTCAGGGCTAGGGTCTCAGAGAGGATGGTGGCTCTCATTGGGCTGGGTGCACCCACCCCCCCCCGCCCCGCATCACCTCCTCAGCACCATCCACTGCCCAGCCTGTCCTGGGGACACCGGTCACCTCCATTCCTTCCCTCCGGGAGTGTGGAGGAAGTGGATGAAAGCCAAACTGGTTCTCAAAAGCCCCCCTCCTCCTTCCTTCCAGTTCCTTTCAAGGAAGAACCTTCGTGAATTCTGAAGAGCATGTTGAGCCCAGGCGCAAATGATTTCTTTCTTCACAAGCACACACCTTCTTTGGGGGGAAGCAGCATTCCCTGACACTGCAGAATTAGCTTCTTCTGTGGACGGTATTTACAAGTGGCCTCTGGGGAGGTGGCCTCTGCAGTCATTCAGACCCAATTCGAATCCCGGTTCCACCACCTTCAAGCTTTGTGGCTGTGCACCTCTGAGCCTCAGTTTCCTCATCTGTAAAGTGGAATTCAGAGAGAGGGTGGGCGTAGCAGCAGGACCACTCTGGTTCTGCGGAGACTCTGGGCCACTTGCCTTTCCTGGTGCCATAGATGTTCAGTCTGTTTGGGGCTGGCTCGGGTGTGCCCCACCGGGGCCCTGGGCTTTGCCTAAGCTGCCAGGGGATGACGGTGTCAGAGCCCTCAGAGGTGCCGCCTTGGCCACATCTGGCTAGAATCGGCAGTGGATCTCCTGGGACCCACATCTCCAGAGGGCGGGGTAGGTGATCCATGTGAGCTAGAAGTTCCTGTGAGAATCAAACACCACGTTTATAGGTAAAGAGGCTTGCAGGAGGAGTGGCTTGCCAAGCCATCTAGACATAGTGAGGAATTTTAACCCCCAAAAACACACCAGTAATACCAAGAACCCTCTTACACTCTGCTCTGCAGCCAAGTCCTTACTGTGAGCCAGGCAATGACACCTACTTTATTCCAACAACACGCCTAAGAAGGAAGAATATTGATCCCCCTTTTTTGCAGGAAACAGAGATGTTGATGCACTTGCTCAAGGTCACACAGCTTGTAAGGAGTGGAGCCTGACTTGGCACTCAGGCCTCTGCCCTCCAGAACCTGTGCTCTTAGCTGATCTCTTCCACACCTGGCTTGGGATCCGGGCTCTTCACAGAGGAGATGGGCCACCTTGGGTTAGTCATTAAGCCCCAGAGCCACCAAGTGAGAGAAAAAGCCCCAGCACCCACTGGGGATGGGGGAGGCGCTGTGCTAAGTTATCACTACCACTGGGTGAGCAGAGCTCAGAGGGGCCAAGCCTCTTACTCCAGGGCACACAGCCCGTCCAGCCAGGACCCACTCCCAGAGGGACTGATGATGCCTTCCAGTCCCCTGGTCCCCTGGCTCTCTGTCCGCGAGTCCACCGAGGCGGTGGCCGGGAAGGACCCCCAGAGCCGACTGGGTTCCGCGGACAGATGGACAGATGCCGGCCGCCCCCCTCTCAGGGCCAGTGGGCTGCGAGGCTTCGCCACCTCCTCCCGAGCAGGTTTCCTTTAAGAAACCAGAAGATTGATTTCCTGGCAGGCTCGCCGAGGAGCCCATCCAAATGGTTTGCATGTCTGCATTTTTTACTGCTACGTTTAATATGTATGCAAATGCCGGCCGGCTGCGCCGCGGCTGCACAGTCACACGCGGCGCCCCATTAAAGCGCCGTCCGGGCGCGCGCATCATTCGAGGCGACGGGCTCGGCGGCCCTGATAGATGGGGTGCGGGGACGGAGACAAATGACGGGCTTTTGTAATTACTTTCTCCGTTTTTCGGGGGCGGGGGGCGCGGCTCAAACCTGGAAACAGCAGAGATTTAAATATATGCAAAATTGCTTGGGGGGTTTGGGGGGGATGTAGAAACCTGAACTGGGAGGGGGGAATTCAGTGTTCTCCTCCGTGGGAGTCGGGCTGGAGGCTGGAGTGGGAAGCCAAGCCCCCACAGTCACCTTCTGGCAGAGAGAGCGGCTTTGCTCCTGATAAGCAGGCGCGGTCCTATGGGAAGCGCTGCTTCAGCCGCAGAGAAAAGGAAAATGCTGGTTATTTTCAGCCCGGTTACGCCCGAGAGGCCACTGCCTCGAGTTTTTCCCATCCCCCGCCCCACTTTCTTTTCTTGGGCTTCCAGGGCTTATAACTTTGTAGGTATGATGGATGTCATTTAACTCTCACACTAGCCCTAAGAGGTGGATCGCACCCATTGTACAGATGGGGAAACTGAGGCTCACGGGAGCGAAGTCCTTTGGGGAGGGTTGCAGAGTGAGTGGGAGGTGGGTGGGACTCCCAGAGCGGTATCCTTGACCCCCCTCGGCCCCCGGCCAGCTCTTGCTTTGTGGAGTTTGCTCCCAGCCATGGGGGGTGGGGCAGGTGTGGAATCTGCCCAGACTAACCACCCCCCAACACCCCCTGCTCTGCAACCCGAGCCCCCCTCGCGGGCCCTCAGCATCCTACCTGTCCCCACCTGCCTGGTAACACAAGCCCACATCCGACTGAGCCTGAAGACTGAGCTCCAAATTTCCAAAATACTGTTTCAGCCTAGAATTTGAAGTGTACGTTTTAAAGGAATCTTTCCTTATTTCTCAGGATTTTAGGCGACCCGGCAGCTGGGGGGCAGCCTGGAGGATCGTATGAAGATGGAAACATTTCCCAGAGGAGGCTCCAGCCTAAAGAGGTGGCCACTCTGGAGCAGGTAGCTCAGACCAACTAGAGAGGCAGTTTTGTGTGTGTGTGTGTGTGTGTATGTTTGTGCTGTGTGGTAGTGTGTTGGGCTATGCTTGTGTGTCATTGTGAGTGTTTATCTGTTTGCCAGTGTGTGCGCATGACAGTGTGAGGGTGGGATTGTGAGTGTGTCCGGGTACACACGTGCGTGTCAGTGTGCATGTGTGTGTGTTGATGTGACAGCAGCTGAGAACGCTTGTCCTTGGGCTGGCAAGCAGCTGGAATGTGAATTTCCCTGAGGGTTTCCAGGCCTCTTGCCTCCCCCATCCCCATCCCAAATCTGCTCCCCTTTCCAGCGAAAGCCTCTGCTGTTTCAGCGGCAGAATGGGGGTTAGGACACCTCACAGGCAGCTGTGAGGATCCAAAAAGGCTGAGCCCCCCTAAAGCTCTGCATAGATGAGGAGGACTTTGATTATTGGGGGATGGGGTGTAGCCTGTTGCCTGATGGGTGAGCCTGGGAATTCTGGGAAGGAAACAAGGGGCACGCACAGCTGTCTGGAGAAGCTCTCCCTGTGTGTATGTGGGTGAGTGTGACCCCCCCCAACCCCTTCTCCCTCTCCCACCCCTCCCCTACTTCCCTCTCCTTCCCCCACCCCACCCCCACTCTCTTCCACTCTCTCAAGTTCACGGTACCCTGGAGTCCCTTGGACCATCTCTCCTGCAGTTTCCCCCCAGATATCCCCAGGGCCCACCCTCTCCCCGCCAGGAGTCCTCCCTGACCGCCCACTTCCGCCCCTTGCCCTTGCCACCTCCCACATCCCATCTAGTTGCTTGTTTGTTTCAATTTGTCTATATCATCTATCCCACAGGAACGTGAGCCCTGGGGGAACCTAGGACCCCCACCCAGGCCAGGCTCCTTTTTCCAGGCTCAGATCCTCCCTCTCAACCGGTCTCATTCCCCCTGAGGCTCACCCTCACCCTCCGTGTCTGTGGAGCCCAGCCAGACGGTGACCCCACGTCCTAAGTCCTCCCCCAACTCGTCTATGTTTTGGGACAGTCCACCCTTCTTCCAGTCCTCAAGGTGTCACCTTCCCTGAGCTGGCCCCAACCACAATCACAGCACCAGTGGTACTAACGGTGATTGTTTCCTGTAGCCTATTTGCATCACCGCATCAAGAAAGTTCTTTCATGGAGAACCATTGGAATGGACCTCAACACTGCCCCTCTCTGAATACCTCCTCCCCTGGGGCCCTCTGAAGCATCCTGTAGAGCATCCCATAGCCTGGGGAGAGGGTGAGCCCTGGGCCTCACTAGGGCCTCCCCCAAACCGGTTGGAGCAGACACTAGTCGCTGGGCTGTTGAAATAGACAAGGGAGAAGATGCAGGAACCAATGAATGCACGGGATTTGGCAACACGTCTCGCTGGGCGTCCTGTCCCGTGTTCCCCTGGGGGTCCGCACCTTCACTCCCCAGCTGGTTGGGGGGCTGCTGTGTGTGGACCAGCTGAGGCAGGCCCTAACCCCGGGCAAGGGGCCACATTGGCTTTCGCTGATCTTGCTGACTGGGCTGAATATGCGTCTGCATCTCCCTCAGCAACCCGCCATTACTCATGGTTGGCATTTATCCCCAGGCAAGGGGTGACACTTGGAGCAGCCCGCAGCCTCCTGCGTGTTCTGAGGAAGGGGTGGCCGGAGGCTGGGCTGCGAGGAGGCACAGCAGGAACAGCTGCTGCTCTGAGTTCAGTGACCACGAGCTGAAAAATTAGGACGCAGGATGAAGCTGAGGGTTTTCTCAGATTTGTTCGTGTCATGAGTGGAAAAGTCTTAACAAAGGTATGAAAGTTAAAGCCTATTTCGTTATGTAGGTAATGGATTGTCTTTGTTGAAAAGAATTTGAGTTTCCCAAATCAAGGAGATTCTGGAAATTAATAATTCAATTTGATGAATATTTGGGGGGCCCCTGGGTCAACCCTGTCCTTGGTGCTTGCACGATAATGGGGAGCAAAACAGTCATGATTCTGGCCTCACGGAGCTCACCTGGGGAGGCTGACATTCCTCAAATAATTTCACATTTCAGTACTGTGAGCGCTGGGAGAAGCACTATGCAGGGGGTGGGGTGGGGGTGGGGTACAGAGCCATGAAGGCCAAGGGTTCCCATGTGGACAAGGGGTGGGGATGTCCAGGAAGGCTTCTTGGAAGAAGTAATGTTTGAAGTGAGACAGAGCCTTTTAGGAGTTAACTGTGGGAGGGATGGGAGTGGAGTGGAGTGAAGAAAGCACATTTTAGGCAGGAGGAAAAGCATATGCAAAGGGCCAGTGGCAGAAAGGAGTGCTGGGTGTTTGAGGGACAGGAGGCAGCCCAGGTGACTGCAATGTGATGCGTAAGGGGAAGAGGAGTTTGGAGACATCAGCAGGGACCAGTCTAGGCAGTGCCCACCAGTCCGTGAGAGTGTGCTGGATTTTCTCCTGCCGGCAATAGGGAGCCATGGACTGTTTGACACAGGTGGGACCCGATCGTACTTCTGGATGTGGATGACAATGAGGATGATGATAATGCTGGTAATTAAGGGAGGTGGTTAGTGAGTGCTTACTATATGCCAAGCACCATTTCAGCCATTTTACAGATGAGAAAAGTGAGGGCTGGGAAGGGAAGTGGCTTATCCAAGGTCACGCGGCTGGCAAATGGCAGAGATGGAACTCAGACTGAGTCTGTCTGGCTCAGTCCCTGCCCTTGTCCCACACACAAAGCTGCACTAGACTAGACGTGGAAGGACAAGGGACATGCAGATGACCGCCCCCTCTCCCCGCCCCCCACCTCCCTGTGATGCTGCCTCCTCTGTGCTCTGTGTCCCAGGCCTGGGTGGGGACGCTAGGTCACAGGATCAGGTGGGGCTGGAAAGGCCGAGCTCAGTCCCTGCTCAGGCCCAGTAGGGGAAGTAGGGGGTTGCAACATCAGAGGCTGAGGTTCTGGAGAAGTTGGGACCCCAGCTGGGGTGGGCACAGGTCACTGGGGCACACAGTCACACTGTGCCCCAGGAGCACAGCCCCACTCACCTGTTTGGGATTCGAGGATTTTGAGTTGTGGCTACGATGTCCACAGGACTGGAGCAGCACCCCGGCCCCCTGCTTCCTCCTCTGGAAGCAGGTCCAGGGTATCGCACCAGTGGCATTAAAAAAAATCCCATTCCCTCAGTGACCATCAGGGAAGTGCAAATCAAAACCACAATAAGATACCACCTAAGACCTGTTAGGATGGCTACTACCAAAACTCAGAAAATAACAAGTGTTGGTGAGGATGTGGAGAAATTGGAAGCTTGTGCACTATTGGTGGGAATGTAAAATGGTCCAGCCGCCATGGAAAACAGTATGGCGGGTCCTCAAAAAATTAAAAATAGAATTACCATATGATCTAGCAATTCCACTTTGGGATATATACCTCAAAGAATTGGAAGCAGGGTCTCCAACAGATATATGTACACCCACGCTCATTGCAGCGTTATTCACAGTAGTCAAAAGGCGGGAACAACCCAAGTGTCCATCAACAGATGAATGGATAAACAAAATGTGGTACATACATATAATGGAATATCATTCAGCCTTAAAAAGGAAGGGCATTCTGACACATGCTTCAGTTTGGATGAATCTGGAGGACATTATGCTAACTGAAATAAGCCAGACACAAAAGGACAAATATTGTATGATTACACTTATATTAGGTATCTAGAATGGGTAAATTCATAGAGAATGGTGGGTGCCAAGGCCTGGGGGGAGGAGTAAATAAGGAGTTAGTGTTTAATAGGTACAAAGTTTCGCAGGATAAAAAGGGTTCTGGGTCTTCCCTGGTGATCCAGTGGTTAAGACTCCACGCTTCCACTTCAGGGGATAGGGTTCGATCCCTGGTGGGGGAAGTAAGATCCTGCATGCCGCAAGGTGCGGCCAGAAAGAAAGAGTTCTGGAGATGGATGGTGGTGGTGGCTGCACAAGAATGTGAATGGACTTAATGCCACTGAACTGTACACTTAAAAATGGTTAAGTTGGTAAATTAAAAAAAAAAAAAATCCTTATTGTAAGCTCTCCCAAGTTGTCAACAGTGGGCTTTCTTTTAAGTTGTGTTTGTAAGAGATAAATTAAAATACCAGGGGGCAGTTGTCATTAGAGCAGTTAAGAATCCCAGATGCTGGGGTTTCCGGGCCAGTGACCTTACCTTCTTGAGCCTCAGTTTCCTGCTGGGGAAATGGGGATAATGATAGTGCCTCCCTCCTGGGGCCACTGTGAGGATTCCATGATATCCCCAAGGTGGCCCACCCAGCGGCCAGGGTCCAGCGAGCACTCCACACCAGCAGCCCTTAGTATTGGCAGATATTCCTCAGGCCTTTAGGGTTTGGGAACATGAGCAGCACAGGCCCTAGTCAGAGGAGAAAAGCCCCCTTGCCTCACCACACACATGCGGAAACTGAGGCCTGGAGGAGTCAAGGGACCTGTCCAAGCTCTCTGGCATCCCTTGAACCAGAATGCGGTTTTCCAAATGTGTATCATTTAGCAAGGCTAGGTTGTGTTGTTCTGCAGTAACAAATAAGCCCCACATTGAACTGTCTCAACACAACAAAAGTCTGCTGTGAGTCCAGGTGATTTTCCAGGGCAACTGCCCTCCATGTGAAAGCTCAGGGGTCCACGCTGGCTCCGTCCTGTGTCACCTCCATCTCTGGGTCACTGAGACAGGGAAAAGAACAACACATCACTTCTTCCCACAATCCCCTGGCCAGCACTGGTCGTGTCACCCCGCGGCAAGGGTGACGGGTCCTGAGGAGAGGAGAACTGAGGGTGGGTGAGCACCAAAAGTTTCTACTCAGCATCCTAGTGGGAGGAAGGCCAGCGGATGGCTTTCCTAGGGAGTACGTGCTCACGGTGAAGTGAATCAAAGAGAAAAGGGTTTAAGGGTAGAATTATTCTCCCTCCTACCGAAGCCCCCAGCTCCCTTTCCAGGGCAACCACAGCTACCAGGACTATTCTGCACGTTGACAAGCAAGGTGTGTACCAGGTGTCCTTCTTGAAATACCAACGAAGGCTTATTGCTCTTTTTCACTCCTGGAAGGAGCAGGCAGGTATTTGTCACAGCTTTTTGCTCTTCCACTGGGCAGTGCCTTCCCATTATGTAATCAGTCCCCCTGGATGGGTGTCTAGGCGTTTTCCAAAGTTCTCCTGTTATAAACAGTGATGCAATGAATTTCCCGTGCCTTTTCCCTTATCTCCCGCGTGAGGCTTTCTGTGGTCTAAATTCCTAAAAATGGAATCTGTTGGTCGAAGGGCAGGTGCATGGAACCATCTGACAGCTCTTTGGCAGCAGGTGCTGCCTCCAGGGTCAGGAGGGGCTTGTAAGAACAGTTGCCAATGGAGCCGAGTTTTCCATCCCAGGGGGTTTTCCAAAGAGGACACTGAGGAGGGGAAGCAGGAAGAGGGGATGCCCTTCCCATCTCGACTCTGCGATGCCAGCCCTAATACTGGTGCTCTTGCCATGCCCATCTTACAGAAAGCAAACCCTGCCCGTGGTGCCCAGAGAGCAGCCTTTGAGTCCCGGTCCCAGCCTGAGCTGAGTCCTCTTGGGTTCCAGCTCTTCGCTGGAGACCTCACGGATCCTCTCCTTACTGGCCCCTCTCAAAGGCACTCGTGTTCCCCCAAGAGCTTTCTTTCAGTGAGTTTCTGAAACTCATCTTCTCTTCTTTGGGACTCACCGAGTCTGGTTCTTTGGTTCCTCGGGTTGCAGAACAATCAGCCTCTTACTTTTTCCCTTCGTTGTTTTCCTATCTGCTGCATCTCTTTGGAAGAGTGTCTTGGTATTTACAGAGTTTAGTCTTGTTGACTTGAAAATTTTTTTTCTTTTTTGGGGTAACCTCACTGTTGTTTCTGGGAAAAAAACAAAACACCCTTCTTATAAAATAAATAAATAAATTCAAGCAACACCGAAAGCGACAAGCAAGAAGGTAAAAATCATCAATACTCCTCACCCAGAGATGACTATATGGTTAACGTGTGTGCATGAATGATCTCCCTCTTCCATAGATGCTAAGCGTTTCTAACCACCCCCTTTAATGATAATGATGATGAAAATCTCTGCCTTTCTCGCTAAAGGTGGGGTGTATGAGTCACTGGAGTGGGACTGAAAGTCGGTATTAGTTTCCCCTCCCCTCCCATTTCCCCCATCCTTCACCCACAGCCATGCCTGGGCCTCCCCTCCCCCCTCTGCTTCCAGTTTGGAAGCTGCCGGTCCAGCTCCAGGGAGCAGATCCCACAGGGTTTGGTACCAACGGAGCAGGGGCTGATGACTTCCCCACCTCCAAAGAGAGTTCCATTCACTCCACACACGGGAGCCGGGATTTCATTCCTTCGCTTCCCAGACACCCAGAGGCTGAGACCCGGCCCAATTTGCCCTGTTGTGCCTTCAGCTGGTGGAAAAGTGGGTTTGTCGCTCTGCTCTGTTGTTCTGTCTCCCATCCCCCACCCACCATCGGCAACACTGACTCTTCCTAAGCTCAGAGCAGGCCCCACCTTGGGCCCGGGGGGTTCTACCTGTCGGGGTCTCTCGGGCAAGGTGGAAGGTAGGCCAACTCCAGGCTGTTTCTGTCTCACCTCCCTCCTGAGGGGACCTCCATCTCTAGGGAAGAAGGGGATGCCGCTCAGGACTAACCAGGGCCTGGCCTGATTGGGGGCAGCGTGGTGGCAGCCCCAGAACCTGGTCCAATACAGACGTGAGGGAGAGAGAGGGTTGTATGGAAAACAGGCTCCTGGAAGACTGGCAGCCCTGCTTTGGGGCCTCTTGGAGGCACAAGGGCTCTGGAACTTTAGGGATAACTCCGTCGGGGAGTGGCAAACATGGCTGTCACCTGCAGCGGGGATAGAGGGGCCCTGGCTGAGGGGTGGGTACGTGGAGGGCATGGCAGTGCCCACAGCAGGACCAGCTCTGTCCTGGGCCGTGGCTGGTTTTTTTCCTGAATATATTTGAACGGCTCCTCAGATCTGTTCGTGAGAAGCTGTGAGTCCTCCTGGTGCCCAAAGAAACCCTTGGGGATGGCTTGACACTGACTGGAGCAGGACGGGGGCAAGAGCCAATGACACGCGCTGGGTGACCGTGCTGCTTCTTCAGGGGAGGGCAGTCAGTGTCAGAAGCCCGAGTGTCCTAGTTGAGCCTCGTGCTGGCTGTGCGACCTTGGGCAAATTACTGAAGGTCTCTGAGCCCCCGTTTGCTCGTTCACACTGTGGGTATGACGGCAACCACTTGGTGGGCCTGTTTGAGTGACTGAATGCAATGACCTCGTAAACGATTCTGGGCCAGAGAGTCCTGGGAGAAGCCTCTTCAGTTGCAGTTTTGTTTGTCTGCTCACCCTTGGGGTGGCAGCCGGGGGAGAGCCAAGTTACGTAAGTGGGGACTTCAGGAAGCCACAATTCTCCATCCCAAACGGCTCCTAATTATTTACAACAGTGGGTTTCAAACTGGTTCTTCACATGCACCTTCCCACCTCAACCTTGTGCCTTATTCCTTCTCAAGATAGATCTTGCCCAAGTGATCCATACTGAACGAAGCAGGAGCCCACCCTGGCCCTCTTTGCCCCCTTTTCCCAATGCCCCTTTGGGTATATCAAAGGCTTGAAAGCCACTGTTTTAGGCCAGCAAAGGTGTCATCGGTCACAGGATGTGGGATTATTATACAGAGGGGGGTCATTTTCCCAATGCATTTCTCACTGTGCTTATGGAAAAGACGACGAAGAGAAGTCTTCAGATCAGAGACCGGTGTTTCTGAGGGTCCTGTCGGGCCTGAGGTCACTAGGCTGGGGCAGGCTGGACAATTCTGATCCCAAGGGCCACCTTCCCTCCGGGCAGCACTGACCTGACCTAAGATGTCCCTGTGGGCAGCACAGGGAGCTGGGTGAGGACACCCCTCTGTGTCGCCAAAGCGAGAACACCCGTCAGCCGCTGTCCAGCCTCTTGATCTGAGGCAAGTCCCCACTCTGAGCTTCAGCGTCCTCATCTGTAAAATGGGGCAGTAGTCACTGGGCTCTAGATGAGAGGGGTGGGGGGAGGCTGAAAGGAGCTGTGAGGCTCCGAGCACTGCTCCTGGCACCTAGAGAGTCATGGACCAGTAGCGCTCATCACTGTCAACAGCGGTAATAAGAATCCTAAACAGGCAGGGGCTGGAAGGAAACTTGGAACTCTTTGCCCCAGAGGGAAAGGTCAAAGGCTAAGGTCAAACAGCAGGGTCACGAATCAAACTGAGGACCTGACCCCCGGGCCTCCTGGCCCAGAAAGGGAAGGCCACCTTCCACCTGCAGCATCACACGGAGAAAAAGGATGTAGATCTCTGAAGAATCCCCAAAGGTTCGCTCCTGACTTCTAGGCTGGTGTCGGTAGCAGGGAAGGCTCTGATCTGCCACCTACCTTGGTTTCTCTGGTGCTGACTGCTCCTTGCTGGGAGAGAAGGGGTTTCTGCCCTCTCTCCTGTTGCTGTTTAGTGCAGGTGACCTGGAGGCTGGCGGGGAGGGGGATGGCTGGGCACAGGTGACATGGAGCAGGGAACAACTGCCACTTAGCCGCTGACATGTGTGCAGCGTGTAGCAGTTCGCAGGGGGAGGGCCCTTGTCCTAGGTCAAGTGGAGGGAAGCGTCACTGGCTCAGTTTGCAGGTGAGGAAACGGAGGCTGTGCTCAAGGCCACAGACTGAGAGTGGTGTGGCCCACTGTGACTGGGGGCTGGGCGTGCTTTTCCCCACTCCTTGCCTGATTTTAGGAACTCACATCATACCTTGAAGACTCATTCCCCTGTTCCTCCTTTTTGCCGATCAGCTGTGGGGATTGATCAGAGGGGCCTTGAAAACTTCTAGACTCACAAACAGATTTGAGAGCTGGTTTGGCCCTAGAGAACAGGAAGTTAGTCTTTGGCCCCATCCCGCAGAGCAGAAAACTGAGGCTCAGCAAGGTCCCCTGGAAGCAGTGTGGCCTCTGGCTTCAGCCGGGGCCCTCCTGGGACGGCAGCCCCCTCCTGGCCCAGCTCCCACCTTCCCCCCAACTCTAGCGTCCCCAGTCCTCTGGAGGAAGATTTCCGTGGTCCCGGTTGGGGGTGCCAGACTGCCAGCGACGAGCGTTTTTTTAATCCCAGCCCCGCTGACTTAGACGATTATTCTTATTTAAGGCGGGGAGGAAACGCGAGAGCGTGGCAGCCGGTCACCTCCGGGCGGCGGCCCCTCCCCGCCAGCCTCCGGTGCTCAGCTCCAACCGGAGCAGGAAGGGGAGGGGGAGGTGGGAAGCGGGAGGAGGGAAGTGGGGAGGAGGGGGAGGCGGGAGAGGGGTTAGAGGGGATAGGAAACGGAGTGGGGAGAAGAGGGAGGAGGAGGGAAGGAAGGGGCAGGAAGGAGAGGATTAGGGAGGGGGGAAGGGGATAGACGGAGAGAGGTGGGGGAGGGGTGAGGAAGAGGGTGGGGGAGGAAGACGGGGGTGGGGGGGGGGAGACACAGAAAGCCACACCCCTCTTGATAGCTCCCTAAGCAGTTAGGAGAGAGGGAGATACACAGATGAATAATTTACTACGGAAATGCAAAGAGAATTTAGAAACTCTCATTTTATAAATATTTATTTTCACAAGTTCGCCCCCTCCCGACTCTCTCCCCCTGGCTGGCTCTAGTCTTTTCTCTTTGGGGGGCCCCGTCCACCTCCCCCCACCCCCCATCTCTATGCTGACCCTGCGTCTCCCAAGATCTCTCTCCCTGTCTCTGTACACGGCTGTGACTGTCTCTCTCCATCGCTCTGCCTCTGTTGCTGTGGTAGGGGCGGGGGTGCGTTTTCTTGTCTCTGTCTCTTTTCTCCACCTCCATTCTCTCTGCGGCCTGTGTCTCTCCCTGGCAGGGTGCGTCTCTGTCTCTGTCTCCCTGTCTCTCCCTCTCGCTGCGCTGTCTCTCCCTCTCTGGGTGTCCCTCCCCCGTCTCTGTCTCCCCAGTCTCTTATCCAAGGACCCCAGCTCCCGCCCGCAGGAGTGGGAGGAGCCCTTTGAAGGTTCAGAGGGGAGAGGTCGTTTCCCCGACAACCGGCGGGCGACAGGCAGAGCCACAAGGGCTGCAGACTAAGAAGCCGGCTGCTGGCGGGCCGGGGCGGGAAGCCGCGGGAGTCCCGCCCCGGCCCCGCCCCCTTCCACACTGCTTGTTGGGGGCGCACCTGGGGTGGGTGGTCGGAGGAACGTGAGCTGGGCAGTGGGGGCCGGAGGGGGCTCCCTGGAAGGCCCGTCGGGAGGAGGGGCCGTGGCAGGTAATCAGTCAATCAGTTAATCAATCAGTTAATCAACTGGTGGGGCAATCAGTTACAGGCACGCACAAAGGGAGAGTTTAAGAGCTCGGGTGTGGAATGAGACGGAGCTGAGTTCTAATCCCTCCTGGGCTTTGTCCTGGCAGTGTGGTCCCGAGAGCTATAAGTCCCTGCACACCTGGCCGGCCTCGGTCTCCCACCTGTGCAACGGGGCCACAGCAGCCCCTGCCAGCTGGGCAGACGCTCCAATGCGGGTCATCGTTGCCCTTGTCTATCCTTTAATTCACAGATGGAAAAGGGAGGCCCTGAGAGGGGAAGTGCCTGGTGGGCATGGAAGGGACCTGGGGGCGGGGTTACCAGCCATTTAACAAGCTCAACAAAATTGACTCCCGCGGACTCGGTTTTTGTGAGCTGCGACCTAGGCTCAGAGGTGATCCCACCCTTCACAGCACTTGCCTCGGTGCCTGACCCAGAACGGGTCCTCGGTTTGCACTGCCTGCTCCCTCTGTCTCTCCTCCCTGCCTGTCTCCTCTCCTCCAGGAGTGGGGAAACTGAGTTCCAGCGAGGCCAGATGGCTGGCATGGTTGCCTAGACCCCGGAGTTGAATGCCAGCCCCTCCCCTTAAGCCATTTCTGAGCCTGACACAGAAGCGCAAAAGAGCTGGGGAGAGGGAGCATATTCGTTAATAATGGAGGAATCCTCGGGCAGCATCCTCAGGGTCACCAGCTGGGTCTCTTGGCAGACACTCCCTGCTCCCTGCAACTTAAAACCAGTGTGTCATTTACTATACGAACTCTTGTTTGTTTGTTTGAGGACAACCCTTCTGACAGGCGCCAGCTCCTCCTTGCCCCACCCCTCCCCCCTGAAGCTGGCTGGTGGCTGCGCTGGAAGATGGTGAAGGGGCTGGTGGAACATTCCCCACCCCCCCCCCACCTCGGGAAGGACTGGGGAGTCACTGGGAAGGTGGCTATTTATAATTTCAGCGGCCCCTTTAAGCCCAGGCTCCAGGCCTGTTGCCAGGCGGGCTCTGTTTGAAGCTCTCAGCTCTAATCCGGCTGCAGCAATCGGCAGTAGCAATGCTCCCAAATCAGGGTCCTGGGGTTGCCCCAGAGGCAGGGACAGGCCTGGCTTGTGGAGCTCTCCTGCGACTGAAGGCAGCTGCAGGACCAGCCCCTCCCCATCCCCAGCTCCCCCCACCGAGCAAACGCCACACAAACACACACACACACACACACCCCTCTATGAAACAAACACACAAACTCATCCTCACAAACCCTGCGGGAGAGAATCCCATGGCTCCCACACGGACTGGCATTGGTGTCTGAGGCCTGTGGGCCCCTAGCCCGAGGCCTGCCCTGCCCATGCCAGCCACCTTTCCTCTGCAGGAAGGATTTCTCTAGGACCCTATGATCCTCCCCAAAGGTTCTAGACTCTATCCTCCTTGAGCCCCAGGACACCCCAAGTGGGTTTAGAACCAGAACCCACCTAGGAACTGACAGGAAGAAAGGGCGGAGAGGCGGTGGGAGGGGCTGTCAGATCTTGAAGGAGGGGCGTTGGTCCAGATGCCCAACATGGCCCCTGGCTCTCCAAAATGGAGCTCGTCCCTGGTGGAAGGGTTCTTATTCCCCCAGTTTACAGATGGGGAAGGTGAGGCTGGAAGCAGTAACACACCCAAGATCCCCCAGCTAGTGAGAGGAGCGGCTGGGATTTGGGCCACGTGTCAGGCTCTCACACACTTCTGCACTTGCAGGCCGGGGTAGTTGATAGCATCCCCACATCTTTCCCCGAATGCAGGTTTGGGGTTTCGCCACGGCCGTCTGTGGTTGGCAGGACAGCTTGCATCTCCGCCTGGCACGTTATGGGTGCCCGGTTCACATTCCCTGGCTGATCGCAACTATGGAGAGAACAGAGAAAAGGGAGAGCAAGGAGGACCGTTGGTCAGGCTGTGCCCTCCGCAGCCAGTGGGTCTCACCATGGAGCCAGCGATCAGGCTGTGGGGTAACTTGCACCTCAGGAGGCTCCAGGGGCAGGGAGGACATGAGAGGGACTAGGGGAGTCAAAGGGGACCGGTCCCTGAGACTTGGGGACCCCCGTGTCAGACAAGGCATGGGATGGGATGCTGAGGCCTGGGGTCCAGTTCCAGAACCAGCTCTGTGACCTTGGGTCAGGCCTGCTATCTCTCTGGACCTCAGTAAAAATAAGGGAGCTGTGCTCCCTAATCTCCAAGGATCCTCCCAGGAGGACAGGTCGAGGAGTCTCTGAGCCTTTCATCCTCCACCAAACCTCCCTTGAGCACCAGCAACTTCACGAGGCCATGCTTGGGTGAGCTACAGGAGACCCAGCCTGCGGAGAGTGAATGCCTGGTCCCGGGGAGCCAGAGTGCAAATGCCCCTCTCCCAGTGTTAGGCCATATGCCAATGGAGGAACTGAGCAGCTAGTAATGGCCACATTTATACAGCGCCTACCATAGGCTTTACCCCTGTTGCCTTGTTAAATCTACACAACAGCCTCATGCAGTAATTACCATTATTATCCCCATTTTACAGTTGAGGAAACTGAGGCCCAAACCTGTCCCAGTTCATACAGCTGGCAAGTGCGAGCCCAGGCAGATCCCAGCCTTGGGTTGCTGCAGCTGCCTTGATGGTTGTTAGAAAAGTCTTCAAAGTGGAGGCTTCCTAAGAGCTCAGTCTAGAAGGATCTTCCCGAATAGAAAAGGAGGCAAAGGGCGTGCCCTGAACAAAGGCATGGTGCAAGGACTGAGGGGTCTGGCGTGGTGTGGTGCACAAGGAGGATGGGGTAGAGGCCTGTCATCACCTGAGGGGGTCTGTAGGACGCTGTTCCAGTTATCTGCTGCTGTGTGATAAACCACCCCCAGTGCAGTGGCTTCAAGCATTAGTTTTAGTCTTCCCGGTGATGCTGGGGTTGATGGGGCTTAGCTGGGCAGGTTCTTGCTTGGAGTCTCTCATGCAGTTGCAGGCAGATAGCAGCTGAGGCCGGGGTCATCTCAAGGCTCCACTGGGCTGGGTGCCCAGGATGGCCTCATCTTGCTGCCGCATCCTATGCCCTTTCCAGCAACCTAGACTGGATTTCTTGTGTCAAAACTCAAGGCTCCAAGAGGCAAGAGGTGAAGCTGCCAGGCCAGTTCTGGAACTGTTCCAGTGTCACTTCTGTCATCCTCACTGGTCAAAGCAGTCACGTGGCCCACCCAGATTGAAGGGAAGGGAGAATAGACCCTACGTCTCGATGACGGGAGTGCCAAAGAACCTGTGGCCATGTTTAATCTGCCACAGATGTTAATACATATTTCATGGAAAAAGTGGAGTTCATGGTTCAGTAAATTGTGGGCAAGGCTGGATTAAGCAAAATTGAGTAGGGTTCTTTCTTGCGGGACTTCTCAGTGCCTTCATGTGCTGATGTGGATGGTTTGTGTCCAACACAAGGACAGAGCTTGTAGAATTTCCCAAATGATTTTGGTTTGCCTGCCAAGGGGGTCCCATCTTGGTGCGGGGGTACCTGGCCTGGGAGGCTGGGGGACTGAGGCTCCTTTTGAGCTCCCGGAACATTGCTCTAGAACCTCCAGGTCTGGCTTCCACAGTACCCTGCATGGATGTGATGAGATGAAGCTGGCTCTGTCTCTGACTGCTCCTACTCTCCTGGGGCATCTGGGTGTGCGGCGGGCTGCCCGGGTCTGCTGGCCGGGGCCACCTTCTTGGGCAAGCTGAGCCAGGTCTCACCAGCTCAGGTGACCAGAACCTTGGATCACCCGCCCCTGTCTCTTCTTCTTCCCTTCTGGCCCTGAGAAAGGGGCTTCCTCCCGTGGACCTCCTGGCACTCCCCTCTGTGGGGGTCAGCAGGGAGGCCGATGGGTGGCATGGGGCAGGGGAAGGGGCCTTGCAGCCTGACTGTGTGACCTTGCCCCAGTCTCCACCCAGGCCGAGCCTCAGTTTCCAGCTACTCACATGGGGTGATGAAGGCCCCCTCACCAGCTGTGTGTGAGGACACCACTCAAGGAGCTGGGCTTCACTGGATGTCTACTGGGAAGGCAGGCCCTGCACCTTGCAAGTTTCAGGCTCCAGCTCATGTCATTCTCTCTGGGCCTCAGTGTCCTCGTCTGTAAAATGGGGATGGTAATAGTACCCACCCCATAAGGTTCAGTGAGAATTAACTGGGTAACAGCCATGGAATTAAGAGATGGAGACCTAAGCGCTCCCAGCCCAAAGGTCTCAACCTCTGTGGTCCTGGCTGCTGGCTGAGCCGGGCCAGTGGGCAGTGCCAGTTTCTGGCTGCATCTCCTGGGTGCAGTGCCCGTGTGACACTGTGCAGAGTGGGCTGGCTGCTTCCCAGGAAGCAGGGGCGTGCTGTTAAGGAAGGCTGCAGCTCGGGTTGTCTCCCCTCTCCCCTCTGCAGGCTGCTTCCCCCTCGCTCTCCCATTCCTGATCCGGGGCCAGCTCCCGCCAAGGCTCCAGGACACCATGCCCCACCACTTGATGTCCCTGGGCAGAGGCTGGCAGGGGAGGGCTAGCTCCCAGAGAGCAGGGGTCACAATGCACTCTCCCCCCTCCTCTGGCCTGGACAAGCAAAGTGCCCAGGGACAGTCTCGGAGCCTCTCCGATGGATCCCATCACCCTCCAGATGTGTGTCCTTGGGCACAGGACACCAGCCCTCAGTTTCCCCCCTCTGCAAATTACCGCAAGTATGTTCCTGCTGAGAGAGGCTGGAGGGAGGATTTGATGAGATGCTGCCCCTACCTCAGCTCAAGGCAGCTCCAGCATCATTTGGGCTGGCGCCTTCTACCCCATCAGAGATTCCAGCCAGAGCCCTGCAGCCACAGCAACAGGGGCCAGAATTTCTCAGCAGCCCCATGGGAGGACCACAGCTAGGGTGTGGGACATCCAGGGCACCCTGGAGAGCAGTCCCCTACACCTGCCCCTCTCTGCTGCCCACAGAGCGAGTGAGTCCCCCAGACTTCATCCCCCCCTCTCTGGGAACCACCGCCCACGGGTGGCACCCAGCCATCCTGCTTCCTCTCCTCCTCACGCCTCCCACAGTGTGCAGCCACTCTGCCTCCCTAGGGAATTGCACGTCTGCCCCCCCCTCCCAGCCACCGTGCCCCCCTCTACTGCTCCTCCATCTCCCACCTGGAACGCCACACCAGCCTCTTCCAGGACCCCCTCCAGGACGGCCCCCAATGACCCACACTCCACAAAGGGCCCTGCAGTTCTGGTGAAGTGTCACCCCAGCCCACGATGACCCAGTAGCTCAAAAGCCCGAAATCGGCTCCTTCCCTTGGCTTTGAAGGCTCTGGGGACCTGGTTCCTGCCCACCCCTGCAGCCTCCCCGCTCCCCGCCGCACCTGTGCTCCAGCCAGACCAGCTACTTTCCGGCCTCTGTGCCCTTGCACATGCTGTTCGGGGGACTGGAATGCTCTCCTGTGTCATCGGATCAGCTGTTCATCCTTTAGGACTCAGCCGGGGCTTTCTCTCCTCCGGGGAGGTGCCCCTGACCCTCCTGTGCCATGGTCTGTCTACTTGTCTCTCACCTCCACTAGACTGTCCAGAAGGGGCTGCGTCTTTTTTATCTCTAATCCTCTAGCTTGGCTCAAGGCCTGCCTGGGAGATGGGGTCAGTAGTGCTGGTCAAAGGATGGCTCCATCCCACCCCATCCCACTCCAGCTCCATCCTCACACCCAACTCCTTCCCTGGGACCCATCTTCCTTTCCCTCTGTTCTCTCTGTGGGGTAGCATTGTGCTAAGGGTACCCACTTTGAAGTCACACGACCTGGGTCCTCATCCCACCTGCACCTCCTCGAGGCGCTGAGCCTCAGTTCTTCATCTGCAGAATGGGGAGAACCACAGCACCGTCCTAAGGCTGTTGGAAAGATTAAGTGAAGCGTGTTTATCATGTCCTTGGACATCATAGGAGTTCAGTAAATGTTAACTAATATCGTCCTTGTTCTGTATTATCCAGCCCAGCCTGTTGTAATCACCTCCTGGCCTGGGTCTGGGTCTCCTGTCGCCACAGCTCTCTGCTCCAAGCTGCTCACAACTTGAATCATTTCGTCTTCACTTAGAACACTCAATGGCTCCCCATTGCCTCCCCCAGGACATAAAAACTCCAGCTAATTTTCAAAGCTCTTCATCACCTGTTTTTCCAGGGAGGCTGCCCTGACTAGTGGCCAAAAGAAGACCTTCAAGGAGGAAGGGGCTTCCTCCTGGCAGGCCCCTCCCCACCCCCCCACAGGGAGCTGGGGGACCCTGGATGGGTCCTTCACTTCCCAGCTGGCTTCCTCAGCTGCGAAGTGGAGCTAGTACCAGTGCCTTGTGCTGGTCCCCTCCCGGGGGTATGGGGGACGGGGACGCTGGGTGCAGAGGGCTTAGCCTGGCATAGGGACATGCTGAGCACCAGGGCCTCGTGGCTGGCTCAGGCCAGCCCACAGCCCGGCACACAGGCTCTGGAGCGAGGCCGGAATCCACACTGATCCTCGTCTCCGCAGAGTTCCCATCTTTCCACGCTGAATATTACCCTGACTGTGTTGTAGGGAAAGGAAGAGAACATTTGTTCTTTTTTTAAAGAAAATAACATTTTTCTCCATTTATGAAAGTAATACATGTTAACTGTGGATAATTTTGAAATTAAGATAAACCAAAGAGAAAAATTTAAATCATCTATTAATTCATCACCCATCCATAGCACTTTGAGTGCTTGAGACTCTAGCCTCCAGACTTTGTACTGGGTATGCAGCATGAAGTCTGCTTTGAGCCCAGCAAGGGGATCACAGAACATTCTGGTTTGCAACCTGGTTCTTCCTTTCACCAGCAGAACTCAAACTTCTCCGCCACCCAAGGCCTCTACCCGCTGGTACCCAGAGAGTGCTCCCCAAGCAGCAGCTGTTAGAAGTGCAGGATCTTGGGGGCAGGGGTGGGGGTAGTTCCTTGGTGGCCTCGTGGTTAGGATTCCAGGCTTTCCCTGCCCAGGTCCAATCCCTGGTCAGGTAACTGAGATCCTGCAAGCTGTGCTGCAGGGCAAACAAACAAACAAAAAAGAAGTGCAGGATCTCAGCCCCGGGCCCCAGAACCTGCATTTCCCCAGGAGTCCCAGGAGATTCTCAGGCACAGAAGCAGGCCCAAAGCCCCCTTTCCAACAGCAGCTGAGTGCCCACAGTGTGGATACGCTCACACTTATTTGCGCCAATCCCCTATTATTGAACACGGAGGTGGTTTCCAAGTTGTGATATCATAAATAAGGCCACAGAGAATAGCATCACGATAGCTAAACCCTGGGCACTCCATGGGTATTTTCCGGGAGTGAGTATTAAGGAGCTCCCCTGAAATCTGCTTCATTCCCCTTCTCCCCAGAACATTCTGGTGGGGTAGGGACCATCTTCATCCCCATTCTGCAGGTGAATAAACTGAGGCTGGAGGCAGGGGTGACAACACTCGCCACGGTCCCATAAACAGTGGCCAAGCCAGGACTTAATCCGTCCTGGCCAGGTTTCCTTTCCTCCACACCCATCCTACTGACCTTTGCTGGAAGTGAGTTTTTGGTCCAGTGTCAGCCTCTGTATGCACAGTGTGGGTCTCACGCGCGCCCCAGGCTGGGCACACAGCTGCTTCCGGACGTCCGTGTCCCTGCCCAGTGGGACCAGTTTGCCCTGGTGACAGACGAGGCTTGGCTGGGTGGATGGGGCGGCCTCACTCCACAGCGGGAACCTGGAGGGGCTGGTGGGCGGTGCTTCAGAGAGGGAACAGGAAATGGTAGAGGAGAAAGAGGGGCTTCCAGGTCAGGAGGGAGGGGGCTCAGGCCCAGAAGAGAGGAGGGAAGGACAACGGCAGGGAACCTTCCAGTGAGGTGGCAGGAGGCACAGCCATGTGACCGTGAATCCTTTTGGGGGAAACCCTTGGCGGGGAACAGAATGCCGTGATGGCAGCAGATTCTATTAAAAGCAATTCTCATTACTGTACCGTTAATTATTAATAGGATTGGGCAAATAAAGGATGGGAAGACCCAGCTGGGCCTGACTCAAATTTTGCCTCCCGGGCAAATGGCTTTTGGGTCCCATCCAGGAGACCCAGCCATGAACGTGCCTGTTGGAAAGTAATGACAACCCGCGGCTGCCACGGTGGGACGGGCACCACTTATATCTGCTTTGAAAAGATAAAGAAAGGGAGCCCAGAGGAGGCAAACATGGACCTCTGCCCATTCTCCCCAGCTGAGCTCTTAGGCCTAGACAACCTGGCCATCAATTCCTGCAGACCTCATCCTTCTCTGAGCACGGCCCAGACATGGGGCTGTTCAGCCTCTAAAGAGATCCAGAGAGGAACTTTCTCCATGTCGCAGCAGAAACCACAGTGAGAACTAGGCCAAGAAGGAGGGTCAAGTTTGGGCTGAGGAGACCCCAGAGAGAGAGAGACTTCACCCCTCTCTCTTGCTCCCACCCTCCTTATCTACACAGAACTCCTATCCACCCTTCAGAGCCCAGCTCAGATGGCCTGTCCTTCAGGCGGCCCTACCCAGTCCCAGCTGTGCTAACAAACAAGGATACAGACACTGTTCCTGCACTCATGGGGCTGCCAGTCTGACAGGAGTCTAGTGAGGTGATTATTCAGATAATCATCACAAACCATGATGACAAACAGGCACCATGCTCTACAGCAGGGAAGTGGAAACTGTGCACCATGAGGGCAGGAATCCTAATGATTTTATCTTCCTCTCCCCTAGACTACTTCCTTTCCCCTTACTTTTGCCTGGAGCAAAAGAAAGTTCTCAATAAATATGTCTGATTTCACAGACTGCTAATTTGGGAGCATAAGAACAAGGTCTTCAAGATGGAGAGATCTCTGGAGAAGTCAGGTTTGCAGAGCGGAGGGAGGAAGAGGCGGGGGCCTGGGCCTTTTCCCTATTCCTCCATCTTTGCAGAACTCTCCTGTATTATTAGCTGATTTATCCTAACGTCCACTATGAAGCCAAGCCTGAACACACTACTTTTTTTGAATAAATAAATGTGCATGAATGAGTCTGAGCTTTAAACAAAAAGCACTAAAAACCTGTGGACTTCTATACAAGATGACATGTAACTAGAAACCCTGATAGAGCCATTCTTAGTTTTCCACTAAATACCCATGAAGGTAGTGAGAAATATGAAACCTTACTCATTGTGGGAAACAGCTGCCAACCCCATGCCAGAATCTGGGAGGAGCCCATGCTGATAATAGTGGGGGTGGGAGCCGGTGTTGGAGAGAAAGCTCAGAGAGACCGGGGAAAAAGGTAGGAAGGGGGGGCTTCCCTGGTGGCTCAGTGGCTGAGAGTCTGCCTGCCAATGCGGGGGACACGGGTTCGAGCCCTGGTCTGGGAAGATCCCACATGCCGCGGAGCAACTGGGCCCGTGAGCCACAACGACTGAGCCTGCGCGTCTGGAGCCTGTGCTCCGCAACAAGAGAGGCCGCGATAGTGAGAGGCCCGCGCACCGCGATGAAGAGTGGCCCCCACTTGCCTCAACTAGAGAAAGCCCTCGCACAGAAACGAAGACCCAACACAGCCAAAAATAATAAATAAATAAATAAGTAAAAACTAAAAAAAAAAAAAAAAAAGGTAGGATGGGGCTCAGAACCTCCTCCATCATTTGCCCCCAGTCAGAGACCCGGAATCTGTGCCAGTCTGAAAACTGGATAACTGTCCCTCTCCCACAGATGCTATTGGAGTAATGTCCCCTAGTCATTCAGAGAAAGTGGGCAAGCAGGGGGCTTTCATGGTGCATGGGATTCTGGGAAGCAAAGATGATCATTGTAGGGGGAGTGTGGGGGGGGAGAACACTAGGAAACTCCCCAGTAGCAGGGCATGCTGGGACTTTTGCTTATTTCATCTGTTCAGAAAATCCAAGAACCATTTAGCTGGGCCAGAGCGGATGCCACCTTCGTTCAGCAGGGCTGCAGTTGGCAGAACCTGCTGGAAACTGGGACATGGATTGAGCAAAGCCCACTTGATTCTGTTGCCCAGACCAAACCCTGAGAATGGGATGGAGCCACCAAACAAGTAATAAGAGGACAGGACCAGAGGCAATCTACACATCCTGTCTACTTATAATCGTGGAGTGTGGGTTAATGTTTCTGTGTTTGAGGGACAATACAGAGGCAAAAGCATCAACCACAAAGGACTGTGAAAGAACACTCCTGAACATGGAAAGGGAATCAGCATTCTGCAACACTTGAGAGCAGGCGGTTGACAGCAGTTTCCTAAAGGAACCAGAAGACGTCAGGAAACGGTGTGGCAACCTTCACGGAAAGACGTGCTCTGCAAAACAGGAGCAGGAAAGCACAGGGCAGCCCCGACAGATGGGAAAAGGCAGCATGAGGATATAAAAAAAGGGACGTGGACGTGGATTGTGTAGTGCCTTGAATTGTGGTCTCCAAAAAGATATGTCCAAGTCCTACCCCTTGGTAATTGCGAATGTAACCTTACTTGGGAAAAGGGTCTTTGCAGATATAATTAAGAATCTCAAGATGAGATCATCCTGGATGAACTGGGTGGGCCCTAAATCCAATGATAAGTGTCCATGTTAGAAGAGAAACACAGACAGGAGAGAAACAGGAGGAGGCCGTGTGAAGGTAGCGGCAGAGATTGGAGTGATACAGCTACAAGCCAAGAAATGCCATAAGCCAGGAGAGGGGCATGGAGCAGATTCACCCTCAGAGCCTCCAGAAGGAACCAACCCTGCCAACACCTGGATTTCAGACTTCTGGCCTCCAGAACTGTGAGAGAACACATTTATGTTGTGTTAAGCCACCCAGTTGTCATTTCATATAGCTGCCCTAGGAAACTAAGACAGATGGGGTTAGGAAAGGTCACAAGGAAAGAAAAAACATAGTAGCAGGGTTCAAGTCCATACTAGAGACAGTGAAAAGCGGAAATTGTAATGCAGAAAATGCAATCAGTGATGGGGAGAGGCCAACCTTGAGACATTTTCTAAAAAGTGTGGCAGAAATCAAGAGATGAAAACAAAGCATGAGAAAGTGATGAGGATTAGCAGACAGCAAACACATAACTGGGATTCTTGAAAAAAAGGCTAGAATCAGAGATAACTTAGAATATAATGAGGAAAACTCACCTGTGCCTTAAAACCAAACAAAAAGATCTGAATATGCAGATTGCAAAGGTTCACTGCATTCTGGGGGAAATAAATAGAGGCCTCTACTGAGACATTCTGGAAAAGAATGTGATTTATACAAATAATGACAACTTGTATATGCCTCCAGGAAGGAAAGTGAGTTACTTATAACAGAACAAACCCAGGCTGGTTTAGATTGTGACATGCTAAGTGATGAGGGAGCCATGTTTATGAGGTTTGGGGGAAATACTGAGCACTTGTTACTGAAAGATATGCTCCCATCAGCTGGGAGTCTAAGAATGATAACCCCTGTGTCTTAAGAAGTCTGGGCATTAGCACTGAAACCAGTTAAAAAGCAGCAAGTCTACAGATTTATTGTCAGTATCACTTCCAGCCTAAATACAAATGTCAAAAATTGTTCTTAAATGACAAATCATAGAATGGAAAAATAATAATCTGACCATCTGAATCTAGAGCTTTAAGTCACATCAATGTAGATCAAAAGGGACCTGAGAGACCTCTTAAATAAGAGGGATTCAGGATGCACTGTTTCTCCTTGAATGATCAGGCAGCTACAAATGAAAGACTTTTTTCAATGTAAGATAACTTCGAGTACAATTAGAAATGAAATAGCTACTAACCAAAGTCTGCAAAAGACTAAAGCAAAAATTCAAAGTCCATAAAACAAAATGCAGGAACAAAAGGAAGCAGCTGAGAGGATAAAGAGAAAAAGGCAGAGACCAGCTTTTCCATAGAAGTAAGATGTGCAGGGTCAATATTAACAATGAATGTAAATGCATGATGTTTTCCTAGTAAAATACCAAAGACTCTCAGATTGGATAAAACAAAAACTAAGACGGAAATCTAACTATACGGTGCTGTAAGAAATACACTTAAAACCAAAGGACATGAAACAGTTAAAAATAAAAGATCGAGCAAAGTTACATGAGACAAGTTCAAGTCAAAGGAAAGCAAAGGTAGTAACATTCATATCAGACCAAGAATCACAGGCAAAAAGCATGAGATAGGACAGAGGTCCTCTGAATTGATAAAGAGTACAAGTCACAATAAAGATCTGATTGTCACAATCTTTTACGTCCTACATTGCATTCGACATGACCAGAGGAAGTGATAACTTAGATACATAGAAAGGTAACAACAACAACAACAAAAACCACTGGAGGAGACTTAACATACTTCTGTCTTTGACATATTTACATAATGTTCTCCTCCTCCCATGTTTGTATAGGACTGGAAAAATATAATTAATAAGGTTGATTTAATAATTGAACTTTGTACCTGACAAATAAAAGATACTCATTTCTTTGCCAGAACCCATCAAACATTTATGAAAATTGATCATATATTAGGCCATAAAGAAAAATTCAATATAATCCCCAAAGCACATACAGTGAAAGCCCCATTCTTTTTTTTTTTTAATTAATTAATTTATTTTGTGTATTTATTTTTGGCTGCATTGGGTCTTCGTTGCTGTGCACAGGCTTTCTCTGGTTGCGGTGAGCAGGAGCTACTCTTCGTTGTGGTGTGCAGGCTTCTCATTGCGGTGGCTTCTCTTGTTGCGGAGCATGGGCTCTAGGTGCGTGGGCTTCAGTAGTTGCGGCACATGGGCTCAGTAGTTGTGGCTCGCGGGCTCTAGAGTGCAGGCTCAGTAGCTGTGGTGCATAGACTTAGTTGCTCCGCGGCACGTGGGATCTTCCCGGACCAGGGCTTGAACCCGTGTCCCCTGCATTGGCAGGCAGATTCTTAACCACTGCGCCACCAGGGAAGTCCCCGAAAGCCTCATTCTTTGACCACAGTGCAATTAAGCTAGGAATTATTAACAAAAATTTAAATTAAAAAGCCAACCATTTGAAAACTAATAACCATTTTTGTAAATAACTCTAAATAAAACCTACACGACAAGCTATTTTTAAATAATAATGCTGCAAATGCCACATATCTGAACACATGGGAAGGTGGTTAAAATGTAACAGGGAGGAAAATTCATAGCTCACAGATGTGAATTTTTTAAATAAGAAAGGGCGGAAGGCAAAAAAGATAAAAAGCAGAATTTAAGAAATTAGAGAAGAGAAAAATAGAAATAAAAGATAAATCGATGACTTGTTTTTTTGGACAGTCTAATAAATTAGGAATACTTCTAGCAGATCCAATGATAGTAAGCAGAGAGAAATGAATGTGCAATAGGAACAAAAATTTTTTAAATTAAATTATATTAAGTAAAACCTTATGATAATAAATTTGCAAATATGAATAAGCAGATATTTTTGTAGGAAAATACATATTACTAAAACCAATTCAACAAGTAGAAGAAAACCAAAAAAACCTATTACTACAGAGTAAATTGAAAAGGTAGGTAAAGAGCTACTTCCTAGAGAAGTGTTGGTGCTGACACTTTTACTGGCAAATATTCAAATATTTCAAACATTCTGTTTCAGGATACAGGAAAAATAGAGAACTTCCCCAGCTATCTTAAAAATGTAGCATAACCTTAAAATGAAGAGTTGGCAGATAGCACAAAACTATAGACCAGTCCTGCTTACGAATATGACAAAAATCCTAAATAAAGCACCAGCAAATTATCCTGGTTGGGACTCTTTGTGGCAGAAGAAACAGAAATCTGCTCAAATGAGCTCAGAAAAGGGGAAGATTCCTTATAAAGATTCAGAGCCCTCATGGAATTAAAGAGGGTGACATGTATAGCTGAGCTCCAATGGAGACAGAAGCCATCAGGGCCTATGAATGCATGATTTCACCTTTTTCCTTACACTAGTATCCTCTGCTACTGATCAGACAGCCAATACCAAATGACTTTTCAAGTTGACTATTAGGGTCTTTCAGGGTCCCAAGTCTAAACTTAGCAATGAAAGGATGCTTCCTTAACATGGTTCTGGTGACATCTGCAATGTTTGCCAATCTTTCCAGTCCTCCTTCCAGGCTGGGATTGCACTTTCCACTGGGGTTAAGCAGGGCCATGTGAGCTACTGTGTGCCACTTCTGGGTAGAAGCACTTAATTGCTGGTACAAGACTCTCCTATTCCATATCCCTTGCTTCAGTAAGCACAGGAGCATTTGGTGATGTGGAGGCGCAAAGCTGAGCCAGTCACAGCTGTCCTAGAGAACTGTCTGAACCCACAGCCAACTTAACATGAACAAGAAATGAACTTCTCTCAAGCCATGATATTTTGACATTATTTGTTACTGCAGCATAATCTACTTATCCTGACTAATTCAATGACAAAGAATATCTATCTCAAGCCAAAAGCCAATATCATGTTTAATGGTAAAATACTGGAAGCATTCTGAGCCATGTCCAGAATAAGGCAAGGATGCTTAATAATGCCTCTATAATTTTACATGGCTCTGAAAGTTCTAGACAATGCAATAAGATGAGAAACATATACAAAAGGACAACCACTAAAAAGAAGACAAAATTATTCTTTTTTGTGGATAATTGTCTACTTGAAAGCCCAAAGGAAGCAAGTGAAAAAGTATTAGATATTAGGAGAGTTCTATGAAAGTAGTCAGTTATAAAATAAGCATACAAAAAATCAGTAGCTTTCTTCCCTCCCTCCTCTTTTTTGCTCTCTATTGGACTGATTGCATTTTCTTTACTTCCTTTTTCACTCTGTCAGTATAAAATTTATACATTCCATTTCTGCATTTTAGACATTACCTTTAAATTTTTATCAGGCATAATTGACTTAATATAATCTAAATCAAAATTCTCCACCCTCCTCCTAGATAGTACAAAGTCTTATAGTGATTTAACTCCAATTATAGCTTCCAATCACCATGTATGATTTCCTAGTATTTTGGTTCCATCTTGTTTTGAGCCTACATTTGTTATTATTATTATTAATTTTTACAGCCAACTCTTATTTAGATTTTACCTACATTTTAATACCTTTGCTCATTGCTCATCACATACCTGATACAGGGTTTGATCTCCTTCCTCCTTAGATAATCCTTTATTAGTTCTTTCAGCAAAGCTCTGTGAGTGGTAAAGTTTCTCAGTCTTTGTCCAAAATGTCTCTATTTTGCTTTCACTCTTTAAAGATAGTTTAGCTGAAAGACATTTTCAGTTGACAAATATTTTCTTTCATCATCTTGGATATATTATTACTGCATTTTCTTTTGGCCTTTATTGTTGTTGATGTTTTTTGTTGTTTCTTTGCAGGCTATGTGGGATTGTGGTCAAAGCGTATGACCTGGAGTTCTGGGCTGCCTAGGTCCACATCCTGGCCCTGCCATTAATAATTGTGTAATTTTGTGCCCAGGTATCTACTGCTCACAATTCTGCTATTTGGGTTGGGATCAGTTGGGAAGTTCTTCTGCTAATCTTCCCTAGAGTCACTCATGTGGCTGTTCTCATCTGGGGCTTGAATGGGGTAAAGGGTTCAGATGGCCTCACTCAAAAGCCTGGCAGTTGGTGCTGGCTGTCAGGTAGGTCATGTCCATTCTCTTCCACCAGTATTCTACACTGGGTTTCTTGACAAGATGGCAGAAGCGATCTAAGACAGCAAAAGTAAAAGCTACAAGGCTCCTTAAGGTCTGGTTTTGGAGATCACACATCATCTTGGCTGCATTCTATTGGTCAAAGCAAGTCTCAAGGCCAGACCAGGCTCAAGGGTGGGGAAATAGACTAACATTCTCCCTCGTGACAAGTGTGTCCTCTTGAAGGCAGGAGCAGCAAAGTCACATCACAAAGGGGTACTGTCAAGGGAAAGTGTGATTCTTCAGGGGCCATTATTGTAACAAAAATTACTAAAGTAACATGAAGTAATAAAGATTAGCTAAACTTTCTGTGTCTCAATTTTCCATCCTTAAAAGGTTCAAGAGTGTTATTTTGAAGACTTAAAGAGCTAATGTGCAAAGTGCTAAGAGCACTGTTTTTCCTTCTGGTTGCTTTAAGTAATTTTCTTCGTCTTTAGTATTACATATTTAGTATCTATATCTAGGTGTAGATTAACTGTTATTTATCCTTCTTGGAATTAATACACCTCTTAAATCTGAGGAGTTGTGTCTTTCATCACTATTGGAATATTCTCAGACATTATCATGTTGAATACGATCTCTCCTCCATTCTCCTCATAATCTCCCTTCTTCTAGGTCTTCTCTAAGACATATGTCAGACCTCCTCACTCTATCCTATTTGCTTCTATTTTTGGTCTTTCTATCTTTTTATCTTTGTAGGCTGCATTCTGCGTAATTTTCTCAGTTCTATCTTTAAGTTCATGAACATTTGTTCAGCTGTGTCTAATCTGCTATTTAACACAGCCATTGAAATTTTAGTTTCAGTGACTGTTTTTCATTCTTAGATATTTGTTTTCCTTCAAATCTGCCTCTTTTTAAAGGTATCTTTTTATTTTCTTGCCTTTTTTTCTTTTAATAATTTAACGCACACTTGGTTTATAGTCTCTTTCAGACTGTGCTATGATCTCAGTTTCACACTGTGCTAATTCTCCCTTGTGGTAGATCATTTCATCCTGTTGTTTCTATTTTTAGCTGTCAGCACCTCTTCACTGAGGATCTTGCCCCTTTTTGGGGTTGTATGTTACGGAATAGTTCCTGGCTCTGGTTTTCCCCTCCCAACTTCCAGGACCTGGGAGTTTCCCATTCTTTTTTTCAAGATTAATTATTTCTGTTGCTGTGCTAAATTTCGTTGATGTTCCTTAGCATAAGGAGTGAGGGGAGTGTCACCATTAGCTCAGTCTGCTAGGTCACTGGAACCAGAAGTCAAATTGAATATATTATAAAGGTATCATTTAAAATCAATAGGGAAAATATGAACTATTTATTAAGTGGTATTAAGACAACTGTTCAATAATGAGGGGGGAAAGCAATTCACCTTAACATACACCATCGCTAAAATAAATTGCAGAGATAACAAAAAGTTAAATATAGAAGTGAAACTGTAAAAGCGCTAGATGAAAATAATGTCAGTGGGAAAAGCCTGATGGTAAAATGCTCTCGAAGCTTTGACTACAAAAAAATTTAAAAGTTATGTACGTTGAAGAACCATGAAAAAATCCCCGAAGCAAGTGACCAATTAGGAAGATATTTACAAGATATAATAAAGGTTCAATATCCTTAATGTACAAAGAGCTCTCACACATGCAGAAGAAGACAATTAATACGTAATAAGGAATTGAGCAAAGGACATGAATCAGTAAAACAATAAGAAAAATGACCAACAAGCATGTGAAACAAGAATTGCAAAATAAGAAAAACAAATGACCAGCGAGCAGATGAAAATACGTTTCTCTTCACTGATAGTAAAAGAAAAGAAAAGAAAAGAACAGAATGCACTTTGAAGCAAGAGATCCTTTTTACCTTATCAAATTGGCCAAACATTTCAAAAAGATTAGAATATCCTGTGTGGTGAGGGGAAAAAGGAATTTTACATGACGCTCTTTCCTTGGTAGGAGTGTGTGTGGGTTGAATGGTAGCCCCCTGAAGCCATGAGCATGTCCTAACCCCACAACCCATGAATGTTACCTCATTTGAAAAAAAGGGTCTTCGCCGATATAATTAAATTAAGGATCTTGAGATGAAGAGATCATCCTGGATTATAGGACAATGTCCTTGTAAGAGGCATATGGGGAAAAAATAGACAGAGGAAGAGGTGATGTGACCACAGAGGCAGAGACTGGGGTGAGGGGGCTACGAGTCAACTGACAGAAGCTAAGAGAGGGAATTCCCTGGCGGTCTGGTGGTTAGGACTCCACACTTTCACTGCCAAGGGTGTGGGTTCGATCCCTAGAACTAAACTAAGATCCCACAAGCCACGCGGTGCGGGGCCCCCCCCACAAAAAAACAAAAAAAACCCAAAAAGACAAAACCAAACCAAACCAAACCTGACAACTTGATTTTGGACTTCTAGCCTCCAGAACTGTGAGGGAATAAATTTCTGTTATTTTAAGCCACCAAATTTGTGATAATTTGTCATGGCAGTCCTAGGACACTCACACAGTGTCACCAGAACATTTTCAGGAGGGCAATGTGGCAGTATGCAGACAGACTGGTCCTAAAACGTGCATACTTTTCCTAACATGGAAAACTTTTCTCCTAGAAATCACTCAAAATTAATAATTGAGCATTTGTTAAAGATTTCTCGGCAAGGATATTCACTAAAGCCTTCTTCGTTAAGGGAATTTGAATAAACAGCCTAAATGTTCAATGACAGAGGGTTGACTAAGTAAATGATGGTTTAGCCGTATAACCATAAGGATAAAAAATAGTAATACCCGCAGTGGATGGAATATTTCTGATGTGCTCCGCAAGGAATGAGTACTTTCTGCCTCTTGCCTCATGTAATTCTCACCACAAGGCTGTAAGGCAGTCAGCAGTAGCCCCACCACACAAAGGAGGATGGCAAGGTCAGAGGGTGGAGGCCACCTGCCCGACGTGACGTAGCCAAGGGGCCAAGTTCCTGACCCCAAGCCCTGTACTGTGCACATGTCCACCACGCAACAAGATGACTCATGGTGCAGCCATCAGATCACCAGGTAATGGCACAGAAGGATCTTGGTGGCAGAGTGTTGGATGAAAAACAGCAGTTGAGCACGTCCTATTTTTGCAAAAATAAAAAGTGCATTCAGTGTGCAGAGAAAAAAGGCTGGAAGGATTTACTATGCACGTTAATGGGGAGGTTGCCTCTGGGGATGGATTTGGTGATTTTGATTTTCTGCACGAACATGCACAGCTTTGGTAATCAGAACAAAATAATGAAAAACCAAAACCACACCACCGGGCCTGTGCTGACCACATTGGCCTCTGACTTTGCTCTGGGAGATGGGGAACAGCCAGTGCCGCAGCGGAGGGACCCCAGGCGCCTGACTCTTCCCGCCCTTGGTCTTCTCCCCTCCGCTGCTGTCCGCACCTTCCCTGCACCCGCTCTTCCGTGGGCATCGATTTTTCCATCCTTCAGAGAAGCGCCTGAGGAAAAGGAAAGAGCATCTCTGGATCAATGAGCAGAGCCCTGCAGCCAGGGTCGGGTGGTGTGTCGGGGTGGTCTGCGGGCTGTCTGTCACTGCCCTGCCCAGGACTCAAGGGGGAGGTTGGCTGGTGGGGGGAGAGTGAGCCTGGCTGGGCTTCCCCAGCGGCCCCGTGAGCCTGCTGTGTGTGTGCGCGCGTGTAGTATAGGCATGGGGGCGGGGGGATGTGTGAGATGTGTAATGGGGTGTGGGGCTGTATGCGGGGGAGTTGTGTGTGTGTGTGTGTGTGTGGATGAGATGGGGGTACAGTAGGGTCCGGGGTAGGGTGGGGGGTGGTTTTGCCCCCTGCCAGCTGCCAGGGCTGATCTTTGCCTAGAGAAATGGGGAGCGGCCCAAGCGCCCTCTGGCAGGCTCCCATCAACTCACCCTCACGGCTCAGCGAGGAAGGTGCTGGTAGCCACCCACTGCCCAGGTAGAGAAACTGAGGGCTGTGTGTGGTGAGAAAAGGAGAGACAGGGAGGGGAGGGAGAGACAGGGAAAGGGGGAGGGGGAGGGGAGAGAGAGGGTATCACTTGTGGCAGCTCCCAGACTGCGGACCAGACTCCTGTTTAAGGCACCAGCACTCATCTGTGTTGGGTGCTGGGAGTGGGGGCACAGACAGGAGACACCCGCCTTGGCCCCGCCCTTGGGGGGCTCCCAGTGAGGGGAGGGAGTCGGTATGTGGGCACTCTTGGGCCAGAGCTGGCCAGTCTGAGACAGCAGACCCCCCTCCCCACCCCCCCGCCGCCATGCTCTTCAGGCCTGTCCGAGCTTCTCCCACCCATCACGCTAGCCTCTTCCTTCTGGTCAAACCCTCTCCTGACTTGTCACTTGACCAGAGCCCGGTCCCGTCACTCATGCAAACACACCTCCTCTCGGAAGTCCCCATGGACCACCCCCCAGCCCCGCAGCTCCCTGTACTCCTCCTCCAGGGCCCCGGGGACAAACATCCTTGAAGATTTTAGTCCACTGTTTCCCGTCTGTCTTCTCCCAGCCTAGACTGTGAGCTCCGAGAAAGTCAGGCTGAAACTGTGGGTCCTCTTGGCTGGGTGTGCTGTGCCCACCCCCTGACCAGGCACCGAAAATGGCTCAACATATGTTTGTTGCATGAATGAATGAACCACGATAATTGCTAAGAAAAGAAGCATGCAGATGGTCTATTATGAAGTTCTGTGAGCATGGATTGGGTTTGTGTCCGCGTGCACGTGTGCTGAGGTGTGCTCACGTGTGGGTACGGTGCATTCACGTACACGTGCACAAGTATGTGTGCGGGCATGGGGGCGTGCACGTGTGCACAAGGCACCCAGCGCTTGCGTGTGTGTGTCATGCATGTGTGTGCATGTACTGGGGTCCACGGGTTTCTATATGCCAGTGTGTGCAGGTGTGTGTTTACACCTGTGTCTGTTTATGCTACTTCTTGCTCAAGGTTGGAGGAATGTCATCATCCTTCTCTCACGTTTGTTCTCTCTCCATGACCTGCAGCCGACCTTGCTGCTTTTTGCTTTTTGCAGCCTCCAATCCCAGCCCCAGCAAAGACTCTGGCTCCAGCGGGGCTTCAGCTCTAACATTCCAGCCCATTCCAGCACTCAAGTCCCAGACGTTCCCTGGAACACAACAAGCATGTAATCTCGGCTGGATGCCTTTGCCTCTTTCGTCTTCTCATCTGTAAAGTGGACACCAAGCTCACAGACACGCATAAAAGGCATGGCCCAGGACCTGGTATATAATGAGCGTTCGACACATGTTTCCCACCACGTTGCTTCTGACGGTGATGGTGGTGGTGACTTTCCTCTGGTGGCTGTAAACCAGGGTGATCCAGAGGACGCGGGGAAGGTAAGCCAAAGCAGCGCCCTGCCCCGGGGCGGATGACTACATCCCGCCCTCCTGACCATGGGCTCCCAGAAAATGCTGCGGTGGAAGGAATCAGGGGAATGAAGAGCATATGTGCGGCCCAAATGCTCATCCCGGAGCTGCTTCCCTGGCCCGCTGCGGTCAGGGCGCGTGGGTTCTCCCACAGCGGCTCTTCCGGCTGGCTCCACGCCAATCACACGTGAGGTATGTACTTGAAATCAAACCCCAGCTCCTCTTCGTGGCCTGCATGCCCCTCCTTCCCTGTGCTCCAGCCACACAACTGTCTTTCTGCTCTTCTTACACGTTCCTGCCTCAGGGCCTTTGCATTTGCCATTCCCTCTATCTGGTGTACCGGGTCTTCACATGGTCTTAGGGCTGGCCCCCGCTCATCCTTCAGCTCGGAGGCCCCCTCCTCAGTACCCCCAGTCACGCACCATCACACCACTTATCAACAGCTAACATTCTCTTAAAACGTTCATTTATCAGGCTATTGTTTATGTCTTAATCACCACCTGGAAGGTACTCAACAAAGATTTGTAGGAAGGGAGAGAGGGAGGGGCCTGGCTCCCGGGATCCAATCCTCATGGTTCCATTTATTTAGCACTTACTATGCGCCAGGGTGCAGCCCAAAGTCTAGCCAGCTGGGTGACCCGGGGCAGCCTGCCCTACCTCTCAGGCCTCAGTTTCTCCATCTTTAGAGTGAAAGGCAGCCCCACGTCTCCTGAGGGATCCTCACCTCCATTTTGATGGTGTCTCCAGCTCTCTGCAACCTGGCAGTCTGCAGAGCCTGGGAATGTGAGGCCTCTGGGGTCCTCAGCCTCCTGAGCCTGTCCTGCTCTCCCGCAACTCTGTCTTTGCAGGGAGCACCTTTTCAGTCCGACTTCATCTCCTCTGGGATGCCTCCCTGCCTCAGGCCCCTTTGGAGCTCTCAGCACACCGTATTTTGATTGTTTACTTCTCTGGCTCCCATTAGGCTATGAGTTCTGGGAGGCCTGGGACAGGTGTTTTCTTTCAGCATCCTAGCTCAGAAGGGGACGCCCTGCAGGACCCCGGAAACTTACCCAGCTGAGACAAGGTCTGGGATGGGTCATCCAACTCTGCCACCAATTTGCTCACCCCTGGGAAGAAGCCACGCCCTTCTCTGTGTCTTTAGAAACATTGGTGCTATTTACTGCCCACCAAGAGCTCCAGACTTTGCAGCCCTTGCAATACTATTCACAGCTTCTACCTGATGTCTGTCCAAAAGGCCCGACTCGATGAGCACCCCAGCATCTGTGCCTTTTTTTGTTGAGACGGGGCCTGGTTTCTGAGTTTGTTTCAGCTGCGAGGGTCCCTGGGGCGCCTCTGCAGGAGGCGGTGCGGGAATGGCAGAACACTACGTGGGCAACCAGCTTCCCTGTCTTCACTCTTCCCACCCAAGCCCCAGGGGTGGAAAACAATCCACACTCGCCAGAAACCTGACTCCGCTGCCGAGCTGGAAAAGCTGGTTCTGGAAGGGAAGAATGGGGGAAGGGGTCTTCCGAGGCCCCAGGGCCGCTGTCTGGGAGCTGTTCTCACCAGTCAAGTGGCCCTTGGCCTCCCAGGACGGTCACTTGGAGGTTCTCTCTCTGGGAGATGGGCTCTGGCCAAGGCCACCTGAGCAACGACCACTGCAGGGTCTTTGGCGTTCCAGGGAGCCGCCGGGAAGGGCAGTCCGTGCAGACGGTGGGGAAGGGGAGGGGGCGAAAGGGCTCAAACGCTAAGGGTCCTTCGGGCTCTGGGCTAAAGCCCTGGCCTAGCAGCAGGACTTGGCCAGCGCCCGGGGCCGCGGGGTTCGGCCGGCACGCATCCGAGCACCGCTGGGTGCCTGCCCAGCACTGTGCCGGCCGGGGCGAGAAGAGGCGGAGGCGGCCCGAACCAGGGAAAGGGGAGGGGGCCTGGCCGCCGCTGGGCCTCGGGGACGCGAGCGATCCCAGCGACCGCCTGGCCCAGAGTGGCGATTCCTCCGCGGGGCCGCCAAGCACGCGCCCAGCTGCCGGGAACGCGCCGCGTGCGTGCGCCCAGCTCGCCGCCACCGGCATCAATTCCCGAGATGTCTGTGCATGTCTTTTTCTTTCACTAGAGGTTGCTCACTTTCACTTCTTGCTTCCTTTCCGCTCCTCCGCCAGCTCCGTGAGCGCGTGTGCGTGTGTGGGGGGCGCGCGCGCGTGTGTGGGGGGCGCGCGCCTGTCCGCGCGCTCCCGGCGGACGCTCACCCCGCCCGCGGGCAGGGCGCTCGGGGATGGCCGGGTCCCCGCCGCCTGGCGTCAGGCGCGACGTGGCCCAGCCGCCTAGCCCCCTATGGGAGCGTGAGAACCGGTTCCGACAGCCCCCAAAGCCCTGAGCACCCTGCGTTGCCCTGGAAGATGGGGGTCCCAGGTGGAGCAGGCCGGAGAAAAGGGCTGGCCTCATCGCTGCGTCCCCCCTCCGCCCTCACCGACTTCTCTCACTTTCTGGGTCTTTAAAAAAAAGTAACAATTCGCCCCTAAAGCTGCTGCTACTTCTCCCGACTCCAGAGGCATCTCTCTGGGCCTCTCCACTCCAAACAGGAAACCAAGGCCAGGATGGATGGAGCCTTGCTTCACTGAGCAGGAAGCCACATCCTGTGGAGGCCAGAGCCTTTTGCTTGAGAAAGTAGGATTTGGATGGGGCTGAGAAGGGCCTCTTCGGCTTCCTTTCTGGGCCCAGCCTGCTGGCCTCCTTACTGTTCTTTTAGTGCGTCTTGTGCGGGGGTCCCACCTCAGGGCCTTTGCACAGGCTCTGGGCTCCAACAGGCCAGAGACCTCCATTCCTCACTAGCTGTGTGACTTTAGGCAAATGACCTAACCTCTCTGAACCTTCATTTCCTTGCCTGTAAAATGGGCTCATAATAGGATGTTTGAAGGTTCAAAGTGATGACCAAGGACTGAGCAGTTAGGGCACAGGGAAGGACATTTGGTGGGCCCAGGGCAGATGTGGGGATCGGTCAGAAGCCCAGTCCCTGGGCTGGGATACCTCCCCTCACTCCTTCAGGGAACCTCTTTACCACCCATCTCCCCAGTCCCTGCCAGGTCTTCTCAAGGCCTCATTGGCTGAACTTCACCCAAAACAATTCCCTGCCCCAACTCCTGCTGTGAGGACCAGCAGGAGGCAATAGAAAGGGGACCAGGTCAGGAGGCAGGAGAACTGGGTTCAAATTCTAGCAAATTCTGCCTCACTGTGTGATTGTGAGCGAGTTGCTTGGCGTCTCTGTGCCTAAATTTCTTTCTGTGTGAAACTGAGGCAGAAGGCTGCCTGGCCTACATCTCAGGACCCTTGGTAGACAAAGCAGGCTGTGGGTGGGATGTCATTCCAAGAAGCGAAAAGCCTCAGATGGAAGCATGTTGCTGCTGTAATTTACACCCATCCTCAGAGCATCAGCTCAGCCTTGAGGAATCAACTTGTCAGCTGGATCTAAGGGGTCCCTGTCACCTGTGCTAATGGAAGGTGGCTGGAAGGCCGCTTCCAAGAAATGTACAGATTGATGGGTTCTGCCACTCACAGCTGGCCTTAGTCATCAGTTCCAACAATGGGGGTGCTTGAGGCACTGTAACAGCCCCCGAAGGGAGTATACTGCGGGGAGAAGCATCACGTACTTCGCTGATGAGTAAGGCCTTGGCCATGGGCTATGGTCCATGACCTTCCTCAGCCCTGCCACTTGGCCCCCACCTTGACTCTCCTTTGCCTCAGTTTCTTCCTCCTAAGTGCCAGCCCCTGAAAGTCCCCACGTGGGCTCCATAGAAGCCTCCCGTGCCCCGGGTTAAAACTGCCATCTTTCCCCCCCAGTTCACTCCTCCTTTATTACTGAGATCATCACATGCTGGGAATCACCACCGATTCTTCAAGCCACACGCCCATGGCCAACTTGTTTGCTCCAGATAGAAACACCAGCATTGATTTTGCTGCATAGTCATTGTAAAACTGCAAACGATATAAAACACGTACATTGAAGAATGGAAGTTCCCTCATTATTTGCCCTCCAAAAATAGCTACTGCCCACATTTCGTGAATTCTGGTATCTGTTTAGACTCTCTCAGTTATAACAGGCAGAAAATCCAATCAAAATAGGAATTACGGGTCCATGTAATAGAACAATGCAGAGGTGGCTGTGGGTTTCAGGCATGGTTTGATCCAGAGGTTCATGATGTTATTGAGGCTCTGGCTTGACTTCTCTGCAGTTCTTTTCCCTCTGCCCTCCTCATGGTGTCAGCTGGTCCAGTTAGGGTGGTAGCAGTGGCTGCTGGGGTCCCAGATGTTATACTCACACTACACCATCAGAGGAGGCAAGACCAGCTCATTCTTGGTTCCCAAGTAAGAGTGAGGAATACTGTTTCTCAGAGGTGTTCTGACCCAGCCTGGAGGGGATCAAAGAAAACTTCCTGGAGGAGGTGGGGCCTGAACTCATGTTGAAGAACCACCTGTCAGGAGATTTGGAGCCCCTTTTATGTATGAGAAAGCAAAGTGCCCTTTCACCTCTATTGAAACTTGAGGCTCAGAAAAGTTAAGTCGTGGGACTGAAGAGGCTGAAGTGGTCCAGAGGGACCGCATGAAGCGGGTCAACAGGTCAAGCTCCCATTTTGCAGACAGATCTGGGCCGGAGCCTCAGGTTGTGTGGCCTCAGGCAAGCCGGCCTCATCTCCCTGAACCTCAGCTTGCTTACTCACTGTGAAATGAAGGCAGCAACAGACCAGCCTTCGGGGTTATTAGGAGGGTTAAGGCCCATCCCTCATAGGCACTCAGGAAACATGACTTGCTATTCATATTGTTGTTATTGGTGCCTTTGTTATTATGGCCACTTTGATAGAGACTCCTTAGCACAGTGCCAGGTACCCGGCAGGTGCCCAGGAAATAATAGCTGGGACCCTGATCATTATCCCCTGCTCCCTGGGGCAGAGCAGATGTGGCTGGGCCCACCCAAAGTCCACTTGCCCAGCAGAGTGACACCATCACCGTCAATGAGCAAAGAAGGTGAGTGGTGGGACAGGCCCAGCCTGGGCCCAAGCTCATGGGGAGCCGGTCTCTCCAGCAAGGTCCTTCCTGCACCTGCTCACAACCCGCCCACACCAGTCTTAGGGAGGTTTCTGGGCTGGGAGGGGTTGCCCCACTCCGTCTATCCGTCAGAGCCTGGTTATGTGTCTGGTTGACCAGCTATGTGTCTTTCCCTGGCAGGTGAGCCATTAAGCACCAGGCCCCGAAAGCACTGGCCTGCAGTCGCAGCATTAAGTGTATTCGCAGCCATTAGCAAGAGGCCCCAGCCTGGCCAGTCAGGGCGAATCCTCAGCCCACCCCTTGCCCCCGCTCCCTGGCGGTTGCCTGTTAAAGCTACATCCTCGGAGGGGAGAACAGAGGCTGAGAAGAAAACATGGGGCTTCTAGGGCCCACGTGGACATTTGTGTAGGTTGTTCACTGCACAAAGGTGCTGCTCAGGGGGCAAGTGGAGCTGCAATTCAGCCAGCCCTCCGCTTCCCAGGCTGTGGGACCTGGCTCAGGCTGCATTCCACACAGGAGGTGGTGCCCTTTTCTAATCCGTTCAAAGGAGCCTTAGGGGAGAGCTGTGGCCTGCGTGGGCTGCAGAAAGAAGCTATCTGAGAACTCGAGGCCTTATGTAGTCTTTTTTTTAAATTGCATTTTTAGGGACATCTTTCTAGAGTACAGTTCTATGAATTTTATCATGTGTATAACTTTGTATAACCACCATCACAAGTAGGATACAAAACAGTTCTATCACCCCAAAAAACTCCCTTGTGCTATCCTTTCGTAGTCACGTCCTCCCCTTGCTCCTAATCCCTGGCAACCACAGATCTGTTCTCCATCATTTGTCTCTTAGAGAATGGAATCGTGCAGTATGTGATATTTTGAGATTGGCCTTTTGCGCTCAGCATAGTGGCCTTGAGATCCATGCAAGGTGATGCGTGTATCAATAGTTTGTTCCTTTTCATTGCTGAATAATAGTCCATGGTCGGGATGTACCATTTTATCCATTCACCCACCAAAGGAATTTGGGTTGTTTCCACTTTGGGGCTTTTACAAATAAAGCTGCTATGAACATCCATGCCTCTGTGACTATGAAGATGCCTGTCTCTGCATGGACCTAAGTTTTCACTTCTCTGGGATAAATGTCTAGGAGTAGTACAGCTGCATCATAGGGCAAGAATATGATTAACTTTTTAAGAACCTGCCAGACTGTTTTCCAGAGTGATATACCATTGTGCATCCATATCTATAATGTATGAGAGTTCCAGTTGCTCTGGACTCGTCAGCACTTGATATTGTCAGTTTTTTTATTTTAGCCATCCCAGTGGGTGTGAAGCAGTGCCGCATTACACTTTTAATTTTCATGTGTCCCTGATGGTTAACAGTATTGAGTATTTTTTCATGCATTTATTTGTCATCTGATAGATCTCTGATGAAGTGTCTATACAAGTCTTTTGCCTATTTTTCAATTGGACTATTGTGAAACTATTGAGTTTTGATGGTTCTTTATATATTCTGGATACAAGTCCTTTGTCAAATATGTGATTTGCAAATATTTTCTCACAATCTGTGGCTTGTCTTTTCATTCCCTTAACAGTTTCTTTTACAAAACAAAAGTGTTAAATTTTGATGATTTATCCATGTTTTTCTTTTGTGGATTGTATTTTATTATTATGTCTGAGAACTCTGCCTAATCCCAAGTCCCAGAGATTTTTCTCCTATGTTTTCTGAAAGTTTTATGTTAGAGATTTAGGTCTATGATCCATTGTGAGTTGATTTTTTCTTTTTTTTTTTTTAATATGGGGTGAGGTAAGGGTCAAGATTCCTTTTTTTTTTTTTGCATGTGTCCCACAGTATTAAATTAATGAATGAAAGGCACAAAGGATCAGGTAGCAAGGCTAGCAAAATGGGGGAGATCAAGATTGAGTACTAGTCAATGGATAAAGGATTTTTTTTCAGCAAATGATGTTAAAACCATTGGACATTCATTTTTTAAAAAAAAAATGAACCTCAACCTAAACCTCATACCTTATACAAAAAAATGACTCTCAGTGGATCATAGATTTAAATGTAAAAGGTAAAGGACTCCAGCAAACCCATCTATGTCGTAGGAGATTCCCAGCCCAGCTCTGCTGTCGGATGACATAGGAGTGGTGAGAATTATATGAGCATATAGGGTAAGTCAAGTGAGAACCTTCTATGGCCACCCCTGACCTGTCCAGGGTTTGAGAGAACCAACATTTATCAAACGTGAACCCTGCACCAAGTGTTCCACTGAATGCTTTCTTTGCATCCTCTCATTTAATCCTAAAACAAATCAATAAACTTTTAGAGGTTGGTGTTTTTGTGCCCACTCTATGGATAAGGAAATTGAGCTCAGAGAGGTTAAGAAACTTGCCTAAAGTCACAAAGTAAATGGGGAAGCGAGGTTTTAACCCAGGTGTCCACCTCTGCTAGAGGCAGGCAGGGCACAGTTGGGCCAAGCTAATGTAGAGTTACATTGCTGATCTATCACGTGGTTATGGGGCCTTGGTTGGGGTGGGGGGGGCAGGTATGCTTTTCTCCCAGGATTCTGGAGAGATTAGAGGCCCCCATTCTCTGGAGAGCCTTAGCTGAGTCCCCTTCATGCTGATGCCTCCTCCTGGATGGCTCTTGTTTGAGGGCACTCACCAAACCCATCCCCAACAGACGGAACCGTTGCAGGCCTGATGATGGCGGATGCCTCCAGGCAGCGCATGCGCATGACGGCATATGCCAGTCCCGGGCTGATAGGATCTTCCTCCCTGCGCTAGGGCTCCCTGCCTCCTGTGACTGGTCATTCCAGCCCATCGGCCTTTCCCTCGTTCCTAGTGCATCCCCACCCCCACCCCTTGCCCAGCCTGTAACCCCCTACTTAGGGGGCCCTCTCCACTTCTTCTCACTTGTTTAAACATGACTGCTGTTTCAGCATTCAGCTCAAGTGATGCCTTCCCAGCAGCTCCTCTGAGCTCTCCCTCTTCCTGCTGCTGATAAATACAGTCTAGTCCCATATGGTCTGAAAAGCTGGCATTTGGCAACATAGCCTTCTAGAGATGCATGGGCCTCTCTAGAGCCTTCTAGATGCACCTAGAGATGCATCTGGGAGCAGTCTCAGCCCCAAATAGATTGTGAGGGCAGGGACTGAGTCTTTTTTTTTTTTTGGCCGTGCCACGCAGCTTGTGGGATCTCAGTTCCCCGACCAGGGATTGAAGCCAGGCCACACGGCAGTGAAAGCCTGGAATCCTAACCACTAGGCCACCAGGGAACTCCCTGGGGGCTGAGTCTTAATCCCCTCTGCTGGGCCCAGAGGAGACTGGCTCCCAGCCCATGGCTCAGGGTCCATCAGACCCATCTCCGCCACCTCCTTGCTGTGTGACTCAGTGTCTGGCATGCCATAAACGCTCCATCGATGGGAAGAGTTGCTGCTGTTGCTTTGGGGGCTGTTATTTTTATTCCCAGGATGCCTCCTAGAGCGGTGGTGTAGCCAGGTATGGACGGTGAGAGGGTCCGCTGCTCTTGGAGGGAAGCAAAGTCCTACTGCATCAGGAAACCTTCCCTCCTCCCCACCCCCACCCCCGAACCCCGGCCTGGAACAAGCCCACCACACCCTGCGGGCTCCACGAAGCTCCCTCCAGCCAGGGCTGCAGGCTCCTAGGGGCAGGGTGGGGGCGGGGAGAGGGACCAGCTTTTAATTCTTTTCCCCCTTCATAGCCTGGAGTTGACCCTAGGAGTGACACTGAAGGGGCCCCAGGGAGGCTGGGGTCAGGCAGAGGGGAGCAGCCTCTTGCCTAATGAAGTCTGCCCAGAGCCCAGACCTCCTGCAGCCTAATTAGATTTTATGATCCTGAAGGAGGCACCCTGGATCCTTGCTCACCTCCAAACCTCATCAGCACCCGGCCTTGTCCAGTCCAGGCCCTGCATCTCAAACACAGCTCCTGCTGGCAACCTGCCACTGTCCCTGGCCTCCGACCTCTCCCACCTGGACGCTGCTCCTGCCGCCTCTCCTGTCTCGCCCACTCTTGATCAATGCTGGGGATATCTTTCTAGAACACAAATCAGATCATGTTCCCCTCCCCCCTCCCCCCACCCCCAGACTCCCACTCCCTTCAACAGGGGCCTCTCCATCTTTTTATTCACAATTATCACCTGGTGATCCTGTTAAAATGTAGAGGTATTGGGACCCATCCCCCAAGAGTATGACTTCCTGGGTCTGGAGCAGGGCCCAGGAACCTGCATTTCACAAGTCCCCCTCTAGGGCTGGGGACAGGAGCCCAGGGTGTGGCTCTACTCATACTCTCACATTCTGGCTCAAAACCCTGAGGCCACAAGGATATAAATGTGAACCTGGCCTTCCGGAGCACTGTGAAGGTGTGTCTTCAAGGAAGGCGGCTAGGACAGGTTTGCACAGAGCAGTTTTCTAGCCAGGTTACTAACTTGTCAATGTCTAGACAGTTGGTACATGGACCTCCATTTGGCCTTGGGTCCCACAAATTTGAGGAGTAGTCCTGCTTGGCTCTCAGCTCTTTATTGCCTCATCTGCAGGATAAGCTCCAGGGGGCTCAGCTTGGCTCAGCTCTGACCCCCTCCCTTCTCCACATTACCCTCCAGCATCTAGCTTATGGTCTTTGAAAGCACCAGGCAGCTTATCACCTCTGTGCCTTTGTACATGTTCCCTCTGTCTGGAATGCTCTTCTCCCACTTGTCCCCTTGGAGAACTCCTATTCATCCCTCAAAACCCAATTTAGATTCCATGATTCCTGAGGGCCCCTCTGTGCCCTCGCCCCCTTCTCTGGTTGCACATACCCTGCTTTGCTATAACTATTTTGTTCGGTTCCTTTTCTGGAGGCAGTTTATCATCTTTGCCATAATGGTTTTAGATTTGGGAGACTTGGTTTTGCCTCTGGCCCTGATACTTACCAGGGCTCTGAACTTGGATGTTGTCTACCCACCTCTCTGAGACCTTTTCATTACTGATAAAATGGGGATTAAAATATTACCCTCTGCATTGTGTTGCTTTGATGTTTAAATAAGATCACACATGGGTGGGGCTTGGCACAGTGCATGGCACAGAGTTACTGCTTCGTTATTTTGACGTCTTTCCTGATGTCGGGCAAGTTCTGTGAGACCAGGGAGTGCATCTCCTCATCTTTGGACCCTTGGGAGTCCAGGATGGGACTTCTCCCAGAGTAGACCCCAGGAGGACAAGTTGCTGGGTAGCTCAAGGCTCTGCTGTTCTGCCCTGTCCCTGGAAACTGTCCCCACTTTGAGTGCCATCTTTGACCGTGCTTAGGGAAAGGGCCTCGTGTCCCTCTAGGGACATTCATTGGAAGTGAGAAAAGCCAGCAGGGCCCATGGGGTGAGAGAAGCAGGGATGGGGGCGGACGCTCAGCCCCAGCTTAGGAGAACAGCTGTGTAGTCTGGTGTGGTTCCAGGGTGCCATCCCCCATCCCATCTCCTAGGGTCCTGCCCAGTGTTGGGGGGAAGACAGCGTGCCCGGGCGGCACGAGGACTGGCCCCAGCTGCAGAGCTGGAGCGAGAATCTCTTGATCTCTTGGCTGCACCAAGAGGCGGAGGCAGCCGGGGCCCTGGAGATGGTCTCCATGACAACTGCTGCCACTCACTCCCCATCTCGGATGTAAATTAGTTACAATTTTATTAGTGTGCAGAATTTCAAGAGGCCGGATCCTGCCTTGGAAGGGAAAAGGATGGTGGGGGGATAGGGAAGAGTCTCCAAATGCTTCATACTCCCGCAAGGGCCCCAAACCCCAAGGTAGGTCCACGGAGACTGAATTGGGCCGCACGCCCTCATTTGTCTGGCCTGTCAGCTGGTCTGGACTGGGCGAGTCAGCCTCTCTCTGGAGAGGAGGGGACACACAGGCCCAGAGCACCAGCAGTGGGCCCCGTGCTTTTCGAGCCTTGTCTGGCCTCCTCCTTTTGGCAGCCTGTCCGCCTCCCCACTTGCCAGGGGAGGCGGCTGAGGGCCACAGGGGTCATTAGCTGGTCCGAGGGTGCCCGGCTTGTCACGACCAGGCTCTGCTCTCCCCTCTCTGCTCAGCTGCCTCCCGATGGGGGGGTCAGAGGTCACTGAGATGCTGCTGGGCACCAAGGCAGGCAGGTGAGGACATTGCCAAGAGTTTGGGTTTCTGAGCAAATGGGGGGCCCTGGGCGCCAGGAGTCAGCATGCGGGGCTGCTGCAGATGTGGCCGGGCGACGCCCGAGTCACGGCTTCCTGACGTTCGATGATCTGAATCACACGTGCAGATACACAGGCGTGCACACACACACATTTTCCCCCCCAAGGAGGGAAAAAAGGGACAAATGTGTCTTTTTCCTAAGGCTGTTGTCAAAATTAGTTGCGTCTCCCAAGGCACATCCCACCGTGTGTGCCCCTGAGGTGGTACCGCTCCCTCCGCTGTGGAGATCAAGCTCTGGAGGGCAGGGCCCAAAGAAACAGCAGACCAGCAATGCCCCCTGGGCTCCTAATTGGGGCTGGCTTGGTGGTGGGCACTGAGGTGCCCTCCCAAGGGCAGAGGAGTTGGCACTGCAGGGGCAGGGTGTGGTGCCGAGGGACAGAGGGCAGGAGGGGATGAGGGAAAACTCCAGGCAGGTGTGAACGGCCGAGCCAACGAAGGAAAGAAAGCCGAATACAGGCTTGGAGGCGCGCGACAAAGCCTCAGCGAAGGCTCAGGGCACAGGCTATCGGGAGGACGGATGGAAAATGGATGGGGGGCTGGACAGCGGACTAGATGGGGATGAATCGGAGATGGATGGGAGGCTGATGGGAGGTTGCATAGGAAGCTGGATGGGACATGGTTGGGAAGATGGATAAACTGGATAGATGATGGGCAGGAGGAAGGATGGAAGGGCAGGTGGGAGACTGTTTCACACAGCGGTGAGGCTTGTGGGCTACGGCCACACGCGCTGGGATTCAGACCCCAGCTCGTCCATTTAGTACTGCTGTCACCTTGGACAAGTTTTCATAATCTCTCTGAGCCTCAGTGTTCCAGACGGGAGGGTGGATGCAAGATCAGTGGAAGAAGCAGTAAACTGGGGGCTCATGCATGTAAAGCACACAGGAAGTGCTTAATAAATGTTCACGCTATCATTTCATCCCCGAATCCCGAACTCGGCCTTGGGGACATGGTGGTGAGTAAAGAAATGCTGGGGCTGCCCTCGGGGGCTCGAGTCCATCGGGCGAGGTGATCAATCCTGATGCAGGGCCCCTTGGGGTGGAGAGAGAAGGAGGGGAAGAGGGGAGGAGAGGGGTCAGGGTTATGGGATCTGTATCCCTGGGGTCTCAGGACAGGGTCAGGGCGTTGGCAGTGTTCAGGTGAAAGAGAAGAGGGCCTGGCTCTGGAGGTGCCAGTGCAGGGCGGGAGGGAAGCCAGAAGCAGGGGCGAGGAGGGCGATTGTGGTTCACGCAGGGAAGAGGCAGGCTGGACAAGGTGGAGACAGACAAGGTGCTTTTCAACGGGGGGTGCTACTCCAGCTGTCTCTGCCTCGCTCAGTCAGTATCCAGGACCTGGCCCACCCCCGCCTCTGGACCTCAGTTTCCCCAGGTGTACGTGGGCTGGAAGATTCCTAAGGGTGCTTCCAGATTTGGGGACAGTCTGAGCCTCATCAAGGTGGATGGTAGCACGGACCTCTCGCTCCTCCTTGGGAGTGAGCCGGCCATGGTGGCCGGCCCCTCCTAAATGCACTAGCTGGGGCTTGAATCCCAGCGCATGTGGCCATAGCCCACAAGCCTCACCACTATGTGAAACAGCCCCTCCCGATAGGGATGGAGAAGCACCAGCCAGGCCACAGGCCTGCGCTCCCGAGGTCCAGCCCGCACGTGTGAGAGAGATGGAAGTATTAGGGAAGGATCTACAGGAGGAGAGCATCCTGCTGCTTTGACAGGGCTCTGTGTCTGTGGAACTGTCCATCTGTGATTAGATCATGGCCCAGAGGCTGGGCAAGACCCTGTGGCAAATAGGCCCCGGGTGACCCTGTCCTGGAAACACGCCCTTATAGATAAACCACTGAGTCTACAGAGACAGCGAGACCCCTCTCTAACTCCATACTGCCGGTTCCGACGTCTGCGTGAGGGTGACGGGCTCCCTGAGCTTCACCCGGGTTCAGTGTCTGGCACCAGGTGCGTGGTAGATTCCCTGCGAGGCGAGGCCACCTGCCCATCTCCCAGTACGTGGAGACAGAAGCCCACGGAGCGAGGTGGCAGCTCCGGCTGCTCCCCCGCCACCCCGTCTCCTCCATCCCCCATCTCACAACTCGCCATATTTTGTGGCCTGAGGGCTGAGAATTCTAACAGGCAAGAGCAGGGATGGGACCGCCCACCCTGTTCCAGTCATGTGTCTTACTAATTATGCCGCACACCGGAAAACTTAATTAAATCGATGCTTGGTGTGTAATCTCAACTAGTTTGGAAGTAGGGGGAAATCAAACAAACAGGCACACGGCCCTGCCAGCCTGCGCCACCTTTGGCAAAATCCGGCTGGGCCCGGGATGCTGAGGGTCGCGGGCACTTGTCCTGCCCGGCTCAGCTGGGGTGGAAACGCCTATTTCCCTCTGAGCCCCTAGAGGAAACTCCTACTCCCTGGACTCCCCAGCCCTAGAGACACACACACACACGTAACACACATAAACAAACACACACAAACACACACGTGCGCATACACACACACCAGGAACTACGGGAGGGAGCCAGATAGCCAAGGGGACGGGGAAGGTGGGAAAACCCTATGAAGCAAGGGCTGCATTCATGGTTAGCAAGACAGTAGGATAAAAATATAAGGAAATACAAGGAAAGGCCAGATACATATAAATAAAGTCCAGTGTCCGATTCTCCTGGGATTCATTTCCAGGTCACTCTAATCCTCCTCCTCCTCCTTCTTTGTGTCCCTCTTTGGGTGACACCGCTGCTCCGTGTCTTGCACATGAGGGCGCCCAGCTGCAGGCTGTGTCCCCCGTGGGGACCAGGGGGGTCCGAGAGAGAGGGAGGCCACCCCCAGGAAGGGCATCCCGGTGCTCAGGTAGGGATGTGGTGGCAGAGGAGGGGGCGACGGATGGGAAAGGGGCAGGAAGACGGGCAGGGAAGAGCTCGGCATGCTTCTCTTTGACCCTGGTGTGGGGTTTTGAACCGTGTACTCTGTCAGCGAAGAGAATGTGAAGAAAAACAAGAGAGGCATTCTTCAGCAGTGGGAGGAGCTCAGAAGTCACCATTTACTCAGCTTCTTCAGCCGTAGCACTTAGCGGGAGCCGGCGTGGGCCAGGCACCCGGGGCACTGTGCGCGGGTCAGACAGGCCCTGCTCCAGATGACTTGCCGTCCAGGGCGGGAGACGCGGAGGGAACGAGGCAGCTGCAGAGACAGAGGGGGCCGCGGGCCAAGGCCTGCTGGAGAGTCCCTGTTGCCGGGCGTGGTACCAACAGCTGGCAGCGTTACTTCTGACCCCTCATACAACAGCCTCCAGAGGCAGCTGCCATCCCCGTTACAGCCTGGGGAAATAGAGGCACAGACAGTTAAGTCACTGCCCAGGGCTCCCTGCTTGTAAAGGTCGCAGCTGGAGTGTAAGCAGCGGCCTCTCATTGGATTATATCTGCTGTGGAGAAACAAGGCTGCAGGGAAGGGTGGTCAAGGAGGCCGTCTCTGGGGAGGGGGCTTTTGAGCTGGGACTGACTGACTGTGTTTGCTCTGGGCTGGGCACCAGGCATCCCACCAGACCTCACCGGAGCCCCATTTTCGAGATTAGGAGACTGAGGCACAGAGGTTAACGGATGGGCCTAGGTTCTCAAGGCCAGGGAGAACAGCTTGGGGCTCTCAGGACCTCAATCTGCCCCCAGCCCACTTGGCCGTCCTGCCCCCACAAGGCCGTGGCCACTTCCTGGCTCAGAATGAAAAAGACGGGGGAATGAGAGAAAAGAGGCCTTGCTTCTCAGAGATGTGAGGTGCTTTTCCCGGTGTCACCGGGCCCTGCATGGCCTGACTGTCTGTCCAAGATGCTGGCGCATCTGCCCACTGCCACGGGGATGGCCCTGCAGGCGGCAGGTTGCAATGCGCTGGGACTGCGGGCCCCTACGCTGCTAAGGAACCAAGGAGGGGTGGCTCTCACTCCCACAGCTCCTGGGCCCCGGGGTCCCTCGGCCTCCCTGCCTCCTCCATCCACCCAGCCCTTGCTAACCCTGGCCCAGGAGCCGCAGGAGAGCCCCGGGGAACCTGCTGGGATTGGTGTCCGCTGGGCCTGGGTTTGAATCTTGTCGTGCTGCTGCCAGTCCTGCTGCCTCAGTTTCCCTCTTGGGGAACACTCCTCGGAGCTTTGGTGGCTCCTCACCACTTGGGTTTTAGGTTCATGTCATCTCCTGGGAGAGGCCCTCATGACTGCCCTCTCCCAACCCTTACCCCGCTGATCTCTCTCTTCCTTACTTGCACGCTCACAGGTCCAAGAACTTCTTTGTCCACGTGGGGCAGGCACTTTCCTGCCTTGATCTCCCCAGCACCCGGCACAGGCCAGCCCAGAGAAGGTGCTCAGTAGATGTTGGTGAATGAACGAGTCAATCTGACCAACAGGGACAGCATGGGTCTCTCCCTCTCCAGGACATTCTGAGTGTTAAACTAAGCGGGATGTCAAAGCTTAGCTGGGGCTGGGCTCAGGCCCTGGTTACATAACTAGCGGGTCTTCTCCAAGGAGCCAGACCCTAACCTTGGCCCATCCTTCCTGTGACCTGACCAAACACTGGGGTGCCACCTGGCACAGGCCGGCTACTCAACCCAGACAACCCCAGCCAGACTCCCCAGTATCCAGGGCCAGAGGTTAGGGCGGAGAGCTGGCGGGCTCTCCCTCAGAGCCCCAGGGACGGTCCTCCCCCCTCTCCCCCCTACCCTTCCACTCCCTGGTCCTCCCTCCTCCCTCCCTGTCCTCCCCTCCCCCCCTCACGCTCCCCCTTCATCCCCATCCCTGCCCTTCAGGGCCCTGCTGGCCTAGATCTCCCTCTTTCTCAGGTTTCTCTCACTCCCTGCCTCTCTCCTTTTCTCTCTCCAGTTCTTTCCTCCCCACCTCACCCCGTCCAAGGGAGGGGCCGCCAGGGGCCGATGATTTGCAGCTCCCCAAGCAGCCATCTCTGCAGCTGCACATCTGGGTCATTAGGACGCTCTGGAAAACCGGGCCTGCCTGAGCCCCTGCTCCCGTCCCTCCTCCTCCCCCTCCTCCTCTCCCCAACCTCCTCTCCATCCTCCTTCAACCTCCCACCCTCCTCCCCACCCTCCTTCCTCTTCCTCCTTCCTCCATCCTCCCCCGCCCCTCCCGAGCTCAAGCCAGTATTTTTAGCTCGCTGCTGTGCATTAGCGTGCACGGGCGCTCCTGGTGAAGCCTGGATGAGGCTTTATCTGTTGTGACAGCCCCAAGGGCAGCTGGCAGACTTTTCTCCCTCTTAAGTTTGGAGCGCGCTCCCTCTCCCGCGGGTCAGAGCCTCCGCTGGATGGGGGGGTGGCAGGGTCTCGGCCGGGTTTGGAGCCCCCGCGCCGGGTCCGGGCCGAGAGCTTTCCTCTACCTCCCCCTCCCTGCCGCCTCCCCTCCCCAGCTCCCCCTCCTCCCGCCTCCTCCGCGGGCCTCCGGGCCTTTGTCTCTGGAAGACTCCGCCGCGGAGCCTGCCCGCCGCCGCACGCTGGGCTCCCGCGGCCCCGCAGCTCTTCCCTCCCTTCTCTCATTTACTCCTTTCCTTGGGCTGCTTCTCTCAAGGTTCAGTCCCTCTCCGTTTGTGCCTCTCCTTGCTTGCCTCCATTTCCACCTCCCCCTTTCTCTCCTCTCCCCACATCCCTCCTCCCTGCCTTTAGGGAGTGGAACCGATCCCTGGGTTAGAGCACCGACCCCAGCCTCCTTGCCTGTCTCTCTTCCCTTCCGCCCTTGGCAGGTCCCTCCTGGACCGCAGCATGGGGGGATTGTGACGGGACCCTGGGGCTTGGGGGTTCCTGGAGCCCCCTTCTCCAGGGTTAACCTTCAGGGGGGCCCACCTGGGTGCCCAAGCCTTTCCAGGACTCCCTAGGGTCCAGCCTGGCCCTAGTGGGATGTGCTGCTACCGGCTGGGAGCCCCCAAGACAGCCCTGCTCCTGGGACTGCCCCGAGTGTCCCGTCCAGGTGGCAGAGTCCTCCTGTGGAGGGGCGGGGCAGGGAACTCTTCTCAAAAACCTAAGTGTACCTTTGTGAATGACCATTTAAGATAAGCAACCCTTTGTGCATGGCACTTTACAGTTTCCATAGCTCTCTGTTCATTGCCACAGCAACTGTGCACCACAGACCCAATTTTATTATCCCTCGCGATAGAGGAGGGGCCAAGCGCCTGGGGCACAAGACACCCGGCCAGTCTGGGTCTGACGCCCGCAGCCCAGGCCTTGCATCCCCCGAGCGCTGCCTTCTACATTAAGCGCAACACATTTCAGGGGGGCTCTGAGCCCCAGAGAGGCAAAGTCCCTGCCCAAGGTCACACAGCCCAGGCTGATGCAGGGAGAAGCGGGGTTTGGGGGCTCAAGGGCAGGGAGCCTGAGGCCCTGAGGGATCCTACCGCCAGCCTTCTCGGTTGGAACCCTCACATGCCTGTCCTCTCCCCAGGGCAGCTGGGGGGTGGGGGCTGAGGGAGCCACCCTTTGGCCCCCTGCCTCCCCTAATCCCAGGGCTGACAAGGGATGTCATGTGGAGAAAGCCCTGGCCCATCTAAGACCCCCAGTCTCAGCCCCCATCCCCGCTCAGGCCCCCCAGCTGTACTCCGGGCACGGCTCCCACCCCCACTCCCTGTTCCCCACCTCCTCTGCCTTATCTTGGTCTCTCCCCATCCAGCCCTTCAGGGCTCTGCTTTCATGATTTTCTGATTCTCACTGCCAGGCTGGCCCCTCGCTGGTGTCCCTCTTTCCCTTCTGTCACCTCCCCCTCTCTCTGAGCTCCTCTCCCCAGCTTTCAAGCCTCCTCCTTCTCTCTGTGTGTTTGCGTTGCTGTCTCTCCCTGTCACCCAGCCCTCTGCTCAGTCTGGATCTCTCTCTCCCTCCCTCCCTCCCTCCCTCTCCCATCCGCTGTTTCTGCCTGCCCCCAAACACACACACACACACACACACACACACACACACACACACACACACACAAGACACATGGAGACACACACACACAGAGCCCTGCCCATCATCACTGCAGCAGTGATGGGGTGAGGACTGGCCCCAGGAAGAGGCAGTGAGAGGGGACCCCATGCCCCCAACTCCGGGAGTGCCTCCTGGCTCAGCCTAAGCTAAGCCTGGGGTGGGCTGGGGTTCCAGGCTCCAGCGGCTTGGCAGCGGCATTTTCTGAGGCTCTGGGGCAAGCTTTACCCCTGACCAGGCTGAAGTTTCTGGAAGGCGGGATCCCCAGAGTGCCCTGCCAGTGGTCACCACGTTGCAGGGACCCAGCAGGGGAGGGCAGCTCAGAGGGCAGAGGGGTTAGGTCCGGGCTGGGACCCCAGAGATGGTAACAGCGAAGGACAGAGTAGCCAGGTGACCACCAGGCCTGCCTCAGAGGCGCCTGGTCCTCCAGGCCCTGGGTCTACCCAGCGTGTGTGGACACGGCAGGCCTGCACCGAGGGCCTGCCACACCAGAGTTCTCAGGTCCCCTGCTCCCCTTCTCTTCCCCCTGTTCTCCTAGGTACATGGGAGCCTGGGCCCTGGAGTCCAACAGTCCTGGGTTCGAATCTCACCCCCTCTCACTAGCTGTGCAACTTTGGGGGTGACTGATTCCCTCCGCCAGGGCCTCGGTTTCTTCACCTGTAACACGGGGCTAATGCAGCTGCCCACCCTCAGGACTGTTGTGGGGACCTGGTGGGGCCCTCCGTGGGAGGCACCTGGCCCACCCTGGGCTTGGGCACCCTCGCGAGCTGCCATTCGCATGACCCCCGATTTCTCCGCCATGCTGCCAACACCAGCTGAGTGTCGTCAGCCCTGAGTTGGCTCCTTGGCTCTAGCACCTGAGCAGTCATCAGATCCATGGAGCCTCAGTTTCCTCCTCCGTAAAATGGGGCTAATGATAGTCCCACCCTCCCTGGCTGCTCTGAGATCATCTGGGAATACTGTTAGCTCAGTGAGTGTTGAGGGTTCGAACGGGAGTGGCTGCCGATGGCTGTTTTGTTTTATCTGCTGCATGTTGTTCTAAGTATTCAGCCCGGCCTCCTGCCTTCCAGCCCGCAGGGAGTGTTCAGTCTTGTTGTTCTAAGTATTCAGCCCGGCCTCCTGCCTTCCAGCCCGCAGGGAGTGTTCAGTCTGGGGCCTGCGGCTCAGGGGCCCTGTCCCACACAACCCTTTGTGTGCCGGGCAGAGGTTGCAGTGTGGAGGGACAGGGGGATGGGGCCTGTAAGAGCTGAGTCTGCGCCCCCCACCGCAGGGGCTGGTGCTTTGAGCCCCTCCTCAGCTCAGACACAGGCCCCTGGGTACTGGGAGGTTGTTCTGCTTGCGGGCCTGGCTTTGTCCCCAGATTGGCAGCTGACCAAGGAAAGGAGAGACAGAGGTTCGAGGGAGGGCCAAGAGGGGGAGGAGAGGGACGGGGAACAATGGTTCCGGAGCCCAGGAGCCCTGCCCGCTCTTCCCTCTTGATGATGGGGTAGCCGTCACATCTCTGTGTGCAGGGGAGGGGGTGGGCCGGAGGACTCCCGGACTAAAGGAGCATCCATCAGGACTTGGTCCCTGAAGTCACCATTCCAGCTCCGACAGTGAAACCCTCCTTTCTCTGGCTGTGCCTCCTTCCTCCCCATCACACCTGTACTTCTCCCTGACTTTCCATTTGTTTCTAAACCTTCAGCTCCTTGATGGAAGGCACTTGCTCTTATTCCCTGCTGTGTCCCTGGTACCGGTGCGTTGAGGAGTGACTAATAGTTGTCGAATGAATGAGAGAGCAAGTGAAAGAATGACTCATTGGGTGGCCAGGGGTCAGCCTGGCTCTTTCTAGATGATCAGACTCAGTGGTGCCAGAGCGCAGACGCTGCTGGGCCCTGGGTCTCCTTGAAGGCCATAGTTAGCCCCGCGGGGGATGGAACAGCCTGGTGCTTTAGGGCACAGCTGTGGAGTCAGCCCTGCCTGGTGCTTTAGGGCACAGCTGTGGAGTCAGCCCTGGGTTCAAGTTTTGACATTAAGGTAGAGAAAGGGGGAAGCGCTGGGGAGCTGTTCCTCACCCTTTGTGGACCTGGGCCAGCCCTCTCCTGGTGTCCACTGGGTCACAGCCCCCACTCACATTTCAGGTTTGTCGGTCATTGCTACCTCGATGTGCTTCTGGGTCCCCAGGGCTGCTTGCCTGGTGAGGCAAGGGCTCCTCACTCCCTCCTTTGGTTTATTTCCCCGTTTCACTTGCCTCTGGCCCGGCTTGCCTCCTCTTTGGGGCTGGTTTCTGTGGGCACTCGGCCCCCTGGTCGTGCCTGGTGCTGCCGGTCTAGCCCTCTCCCCTCCCCACCCTCCCAACACAAGAGCCTTTGCATCTGCTCTTCCCTCTGCTGGGAATGCCATTCCTCTTGCTCTTGGCTTGGCTGCTGCTGAGATGTCAGCCCCAACCACTCTACAGTGTGTGGCCTGATTACTCTCTTGAAAAAGCACACTGCTGCTCCGCTCCGTTGCACTTAGCACAATCTGTGAGCATCTTGTCACGGTGTTTCTCTTTGCTCGTCACCTGCCTGTCTCCTCCTTAGAAAGTCAGCTCCACGCTGGTTGGGCCAGGGTCTGGCTTGCTTGCCGTTGCCTCCCCAGTGCCTGCACAGTGCGTAGCATGAAAGAATCACTGCATTACCAGACCTTAGAGTGAGGTTTCGCATGCAGTGCAGACAACAGTGAATGAATGGACAAACAGATGAGCTTACGATGGGACAAATAAGAGGATGGGCTTTGGAATTAGGCGGCCTGGGTTTGTACCCGCACCAGCTCCCACCCTTGGGCAAATCGCCTCTCTGCGCCTTAGTTTCCTCATCTGTAAAATGGGGATAACAGTAGTGATTACCTTGTAGTATGGTTGTGTGGATTTATTATTATTTTTTTATTGAAGTATAGTTGATTTGCAGCATCTTGTTAGTTTTAGGTGTACAGCACAGTGATTGAGTAATACATATATATATATTCTTTTTTTTTAATTAATTAATTTATTTTTTGGCTGCGTTGGGTCTTCATTGCTGCTCGCGGGCTTTCTTTAGTTGCGGCGAGCGGGGGCTACTCTTCCTTGCGGTGCGCGGGCTTCTCATTGCGGTGGCTTCTCTTTGTTGTGGAACACGGGTTCTAGGCGCGTAGGCTTCAGTAGTTGTGGCACGCAGGCTTCAGTAGTTGTGGCTCGCGGGCTCTAGAGCGCAGGCTCAGTAGTTGTGATGCACGGGCTTAGTTGCTCCGTGGCATGTGGGATCTTCCCGGACCAGGGCTTGAACCCGTATCCCCTGCATTGGCAGGCGGATTCTTAACCACTGTGCCACCAGGGAAGCCCTATATATATATATATATATATATATATAAAATATATATTATATATATATATATATAATATATTATATATATATATATATATATAATATATATATTATATATATTCTTTTTCAGACTCTTTTCCCTTATAGGTTTTACAAAATATTGAGTAGAGTTCCCTGTGCTATGCAGTAGGTCCTTGTTGGTTATCTATTTTATATATAGTAGTGTGTATATGTTAATCCTAACCTCCTAATTTATCCCTCCCTGCCCCTTTCCCCTTTAGTAACCATAAATTTGTTTTCTATGTCTGTGAGCCTCTTTCTGTTGTGTGGATTAAAAGACAACATCTGATAGCTCTAAGTGCACAATATGTGAGTATCAAATAGGCTTTTCCGACATACCGTGTCCAAATGCCGACTCTTGATTCCACCCCCGCCACCCCCGCTCCCCCCTGCACTTCTCCTGTAGTCTTCTTCCATCTCAGGAAATGGTACCTCCCACCTTTTGTGACACTGCTGTCATCCTTGACGTTTTTCTTTCTTCTACGCCCACATCCAGTCCTTTGGCCAATCCTGATGGCTCTACTTGAAATAAACCCTGACTCCAGCCATTTCTATCTCTCCCACTGTTGCTGTCCCCAACCAGGCCATCACCGACTCTCACCAGGACTCCATCAGCTCCCAACTTCTCCAGCTTCTCTCTGGCTCCTTCAGGCTGTGATCCACTCAGACACCAGAGAGATTCTTTAAAAATGCAAATTAGCCCCTGGCTTGCTGTCCCCGTCCCCCCATTGGCTTCAGGTATACCTAGAGAAAATCTGAGCACCCCCTTCCCATGAGACCTGCACGTGCTGTGCCCCCCAGCCCTCAGGGCACCAGGATGTACGACCTCAGGGCCTTTGCACTTGCTGTTCCTCTGCCCAGGACCACTCCTCCCGGCTTTGCACAGGGCTCACTCCCTCCCTTCACCCAAGTCTCAGTCCATTGTCACCTCCTCACCCCCTGACCTCCCTTTCCAAATTCCAGCCCTTTTGTTCTCTGGCTAGCCCCTCACCCTGTTTTCTTTCTGACTTATCTTGCTCTCTGGCTCTTGTATTGCCCTGTTTCTTTGTCTCTTTCTTCCCTAGCACGTGAGCTGCCCAAACTCAGGAACTGTGTGTTTGTTGTCCGCTGCCTCCCGGTGCCTGGGACAGTGCCTGACAAGAACATGTGCTTGTTGATTGCCATGATGGGACAAATGAATGAGTGGGTGCTATTACGATCATTCTTGCTCTGCAAAAGCTGGAGAGAGATAAGTTGAGGAGGGAGTTAATGTGATTGTGTCTCATAAGAGAAAATCCAGTGGCCTGACCCTGCCTGTCTTCTGCCAGAGACCAGTGGGCTTTCTGTGGTCGGCGCTCAGTCTGCCTGCTGCTATGGTTACCAGGCGCCACGGGCTCCGGAAGAAAGGCAAGGCCAGTCTGACTCTGCTATTCTACTCAGCTTGTCACACATGTTCCCTGAGTGGCCCAGGTGGCCGCCCCCACCTTGTCTTGGCTCCATTGTGCCCGCGGGAGAGAGGAGGGAGAGGCTGGGGGTTCTGTAAAACTGTCCCCGCTCAATCCACACATGTTGAGGACCAACTCGGTCCCTGCCCTCAGGGAGGTTTCTGGCAGCTGGGAGGGGCCAGGAGACCAGCACCGGCTTAGCGGTGTATAAAAATAGCATGCACTCTACCGTGGGAGGGAGGACGCAGGCCCCCGGGGAGCCAGTGGGAGCGCTCTCCTGCCCCTCCTACCTGCTGCACACTCGCCGGATGCAACCCCCTGGCCTGAGGCGGCTGGGCTCCTACTTCCGCGGCTCTGGAATCCCAGATTCTCAGCACCCTGGAGCGAAGCAGCGTCTTCTATAACAGCAGACCCAACCCGAGGCCAAGGCCAAGAGGTTAAAGGGTTTGCTGGAGGCCTCGCAGCAGGTATGGCAGCGCTTCCGGAAGGGTGTCTGGCTCTTCCCATGGTGCTAACTTGGCAGTGATGTCCTGGAATCATCTTTCTCATTTCTCTGCTCCTTCAGCTGGACACTCCAACCCAGCTCTTCACTGCAGAGGACACTCCTGAGCTCCAGAAAGCCTTGGGAACTGACCACAGCTCCCTAAGGAGCTCCTGCAGACTTTGGGGGTCCAGGGCTGAGGCCTATTACCTTCACCATCACTATCACTCTCATCTCCATCACCACCATCAACTCCATCACTACCACCGTTAGGGGGTGAACTGTGTCCCCCCAAAAGATATGTTGAAGTCCTAACTCCCCAGTACCTGAGAAGGTGACCTTATTTGGAGAGAGGGTCTTTACAGAGGTAATCAAATTAGGATGAGGTCAGCAGGGTGGGACCTAATCCAATAAGACTGCTGTCCTTATAAAAAGGGGAAATGTCGACACAGAGGCAGATACACACAGAGGGAAGACAATGTGAAGGGAGAATGCCATGTGAAGACAGAGGATTGGAGGATTCGGGTGATGCGTCTACAAGCCAAGGGATGCCTGAGCTACCAGAAGCCAGGAGAGAGGCTGGGAATGGTTCCTTCCCTAGAACCCAGTTTGTGATACTTTGTTAGGCAGTCACTATCAGCATCACCTTCACCACCATTATCATCACCGTGGCATCGAAGCCAGCGTCACCACTGTATTAGTTTCCTGTGGCTGCATTACAAATCACCACAAACCTGGTGGCTTAAAACAAGATTATTCTCTCTGAGTTCTGCAGGCCAGAAAGCCAAAATCAAGGTGCCAGCAGGGCTGTGTTCCCTCCCGAGACTCTGGGAAGAATCCTTCCTTTCTATTTCAGTTTCTGGTGGCTCCAGGTGTTCCTTGGCTTGTGGCTGCATCAGTCCCATCTCTGCCTCAGCCTGCACATGGCCTTCTCCTCTTCTGTGTCCTTGCCTTCTGTCTCCTATAAGGACACTTGTGATGACATTGAGACCCACCTGGGTAATCTAGGATGATCGGATCTCAATATCCTTAACATCTACAAAGAACCTTTCTCCAAATAAGGTCACATTCACAGGTTCCAGGGATGAGGATGGGGACATATCTTTTGTGGGGGCCACCATTCAACCCACTACAACCACCAGCATCACCACTGCCAACAGCATCATTGCCAACATCAGTTAAGTACTAGTATGTACCAGGCCTTAGTCCAGGTGCTTTTCCTGTACCATCTCTTTTATTCCTTAAGACAAAGGTAGGGCAGGTACTGTTATTATCCCCATTTAACACATGAGGAAATTGAGGCTCAGAGAGAAGAATTCACTTGTCTAAGTTCTCCCTTAAAACCCAGGCAGTCTCACTTCAGTGCCTCCTGCCTCACCATAGTTGTCCTGCCCCACCCCCACCCTGTTCCTGAACTTCTGATCGTACAGATAATTCCATAGAAGAATCAGAGTGGGGCAACGAGCACCCGAATGGGAGGCAAGGCCCCTGCGTTCTGGTCTAGGTTCTGCCACTAGTTAGTAGTAGTCAGGTCTCTTCCCCTCTCTGGGCCTCAGTTTGCCCATCTGTAAAACAGGAAAGCAGTTGGTGTGGATAATCTCCAAGATCCTCCCAGCTCTGAAGTTCTGTGATGCTGGGTGTCATCTGACAACTCAGTTCTATTCAAACGCTGCCCATGGGTACGACTCTCACACCAGCTCAACTCTCTAAACCTGCTACCTACTGCCAGAGATGGGTTTGCTTGGAAGGCTGGCGGCAAGTGCTGGTGATAGAGATGGGAAGGGCGGTGCTGTTTTCCCACCTTTCCCTCTGCCTTCCCACACCACCAGGCTGGCAGCAAGCTGCTGAGGAAGGACTAGGGGGTGCGGGTACAGTCTTCTCTTGCAGCTCAAGACTTTTGGTTCATACGTTCAGGGAGGGCTCCGAAGCTGAGAGCTCTGCGTGGATGCTGGGAACAGAGCTGAAGATAACTTGATTTTGCTGCCACACCCCAGACCCAGAGGCCTTAGTGGGGAACTGGCCCTCACGCTAGACTCCAGAGAGTATGCAGAAACCATCCTGGGGCCAAAAAAGCCCTTGTTGATCATCTAAGGCCAAGAGACTGGGAGAGGCTGCAGTGACCAAACCCCAAGCCTCCTGCCCTTGGACGGGGAAAAGAAAACACAAAACAGCCTGAGGAGAGTCTCTGAAAGTTCAGTTTCCAAAACCTGGTCTGTTCATTAGGGGTCGTTTGTTTATAAGTATAAACATTTTTTTAAAGTCCTTTTTATAGTGTGAACTCAGGCCTTTTTCCTCTGGCTTTTTCCTCTGCTTCTCTGTCCAGAGCACAACTGTGCATTTCAGCTAATAATTATTCAAGAGTGGGGAGTTAAGTTAGGGACAGAATTGCAAACTTTAATTAGCAGGTGAGATTAACATCCCAGCAGGGACTTCGGGGGTGGGGCATCCTTCAGGCCCATCTGATCCCCTTGGACACACCCCAGACAAACCCCCCAAGTTGAGGGCTCCCGGTGGGGTAAGCCGGAGTCAGACCAGCCAGGGTTTCCACCCGCCGAGTTAATCTCCCCTCGCCGGGCCTCCAGCTGAGCCTCACCCTCTTCCAAGGCCCTGAGTCCAAGCACTGGCTTTGCTCCCCTGCCTCTGCTGGTTTTGTCCCCGCAGGTGTTTGAGCAGAATGAAAACTGGCTGTGTGACCCTGGGCCAGTTGCTCACCCTCTCAGGGTACAGGAGTCCAAGTGGGGCGGTTTGTTGGAAGCCAAGCCCCAGGCCGGTGGAGGAATTCGGCCCTCCTCCCGGGCACACCTAGGGCTCACGCGCCGCCAGCCTGCCCTTGCTGGGTTCAGACAAGGCTGAGAATTTTCTGGTCTTTATCTGGTTTAGTTTTGAGTGCTTCCAGCGGCAGCGGGGCCGTTCCCCCACAGTCCCCAGGATATTGGTCCACGTAGGACGGAGCCTTCCCGAGAATGAAGTCATCTGTTCCTTTTTTATTTTTTGTTGCCTTTCTCCTTCAGCACGAGTCACCCGGCCTCTGCAGTCTCTCCCCGCGAAAACACGGCCCGCGAGGGGGTCAGCCGGGCTGGCTGGGGGAAGGAGCGAGGAGAGAACCCCACGGGCCGGGCCTTCCCGGGGCGCCCCCTCGCCGCCCCAGATCTTTGCCCAGCGCCCGCCTCCCGTTCCCACCCGCGACTTCCCCGGGACCGCCCGAAAGGTGAGCTCCCGGTAGGCTGCCCGCGCTCCGGCGCGGCCAGCTCGACAAACAATAACAGTAAATAACGCTCCCTTGTCAACGTAATAAAAACGGAAACGGTTACAATGTTTCTTAATAGGCGTCCCCCATCAATCTCCCTCCCTCTCTAGCTCCCCGGCCGCGGGCACCGGCAGGGCGGGGCGGGGCTGGGAGGAGGGGAAACCGGGGCGCGCGGGAGGGAGCCCCGTGCCGGAGGGGGAGAACGCCGGGGGGGAGAGCGGGAGCACAGCAAGTGAGAGACGAGGGGGCGCGGGCGACCGGGGTCACGCGCGCCAGCCGAGCCGGGAAGCGGCCGCGGTGAGTAACACCGTTGCCATGGCGACGTGGCCGCGAGGAACAGGAAGCGGCAGAAATAGCAGCCGCCGCGGCCAGCGCGCCCGGCCCCTCCCCCCGCGAGCCCGTTGCCACGGAGACCGGCCGGAGCGAGGCTGCGCGGGCGGCGGCGGCCTCCTGCGCCCCGGCCCGCGCATGCGCCCCGGGCCGACCCCGCGCGACGGCCGCGGGAGCAATCGGCACGGCCTCGGTGCCGCCCGGACCCCAAACCTGCCTGACCGCCGGCTTGGGTGGAAAAAAAAAAAAAGCAAAAGTGTTTGCTGTTTGCCTTTGTAAAGCAGCCCCGCCTTTGTTCCTGGCGGGTTCGCTGGTTTCCAGGCGTTGAAGGCGGGGTGCCGAGGAGGAGGGACACGTCCGCCAGTGGTCCCAAATGTTTTCTGAGCGCTAGGCGCTGGGTCGCGTGCGGGACGCCGAGGGGACGCGGTACACCGGCCCTGCCCTCCCGGAGGCCCGGCCTGGGCTGGTCTAACTAGGCCCCGGGGCTGACCTTGGCTGCCTGAAGCCCTCTCTGAGCCTGACCTCCCCATCGGGAGAGGGGGGACTTTTTCCAGGTGATGCCCAGAGGTCCCCCCACCTCTGTGTTGCCTGCTCCCTTTCCCCTCGTATCACCTTCCCCAGATTCTAACCCGCAGAGATCACAGAGGGAGAAATAAAATCCTGCCAAGCCCCAGGCTCCCTCTCCACTCTCTGTTCACCAGAAAACTATGAAACAGTCCACCCCCCTGCCCCTCACCCCACCAAAAAAAAAAAAAAGTTGAAGGAAACCTAAATGTTTCATAAACAAAAGCCACTCGGCAACAACTTGTTTATGTGGAAGCCTGGCTGCAGCCTTGCACGTCTGAGGCAGTGTGTGTGTGTGTGTGTGTGTGTGTGTGTGTTGGGGGGAGGGAGGGGACATGAACATCTCTGAGGCTGTTTGTGCAGGATTTTTTTCTCTCCAGATTTTGTTTGTTTTTAATAAGGGTCAGAGGTCTGGGCTTCTGTGGGGAAGGAGGAAGGGTCATCTTGGATGGACAGGCCAGGAGGTCCCAGGAGGACAAGTCAGGGGGCCTGTGTGCTGGGGCGGAGGCCAGAAGCCAGAGCCTCCCCATCTGGCACAGCTCCTGGCAGGCAGGGGGGTGTCAGTGGGTGCCAGGCTCTCTGGGCTGCTCCCCAGGGTATGGCCCCAGCGAGGCCCCAGGCCAAGGACTCGAACCTGTCTCCCCTGGCCAGGACCTCTGTCATTTCTCCAGCCCCTGCCCTGGCCACATTGGCCAAAAGAGAAGGCAAGCAGAGCAGCCCAGGTCTCTGAGGTTTTCTATAATGGAAATGAGAAGCTTTTGTTTTTTGTATGGGGCTGACTTAGATTTTCAGCATCCAGGCTGACCAGATGGGAATGTCGGGAGCGCGTGTGCACGCAGAGGGGGACTTGCTGCTTCAAATCTCCTCCCCACCCCACCACCATCCAGCCTCCTTGCCCGGTGTGGCCTTGTGCAGGCTGATGGGTTTCTGGCCACTCAGCGTGGGCAGAGCTAAGGAGAGTGGGAGGGGCTGGAGTGATGTTCCTTGCCCCCTCTTCCCTCCCTCTTTTGATATGCGGGAGAGGGGCCCCAGCCCTGAAGGGGAGGCTTGACTGATGATCAGAACACTTCAGGTCCACCATGGCTGACTTACCATCATATTTATCCCTCGTCTTCTTGGAGGAGGAAAGAAATACACAGAAGGGAGCTAGAAGCAGTTGGTACAATAAAGACAAGCTGCCGCCTCTGTTCAGAGGGCAGTAGCATGTGCTGAGAACCAGGGCTTCAGAACCAGTCCTGGTGGTGAACGGCCTTGGCCCCCCCAAAGCTTGTAGCTCTGGACAATAAGGACAATGCAGTGCCTACCTCGAAAGTTGTGACAGTTCCATTAAGTTATGCATAAAAGCTCTTAGCATGGCGCCAGGCACAGAGTAGATGCTCAGAACATGGCAGCTCTTATGGGAGCTGGAAGAGGTTTACCACTCTCCCTGGTATGGCTCAGGATTGCTGCCTTGGGCCCTGAGGTCCATCTTTGGCACAAGCTCTGCCACCAACCAACTATACAATCTGAGGCAAGTCACTTACCTTCTTGAGGCCTCAGTCTTCCCATCTGGCAAATGGGAAGATAATAATCACAACAACCACTGATGGGGAACTTACTCTGTGCCAGGCACTACCCCAAGGTCTGTGCATTTCTTTATCTAATTTAGCCTTCAAACAACCCTGAGAGGTTAGTACCATGGTGATCCCAGTTTCACAGGTGAGCAGACAGAGCCTTAGAGAGGTGAAATCACTTGCTGGGGATTACCCAGCTAGAAGGTGGGCCGGAACGCAGAGTTGGTCAGATTGTCCTGCATCCCAAGATCAAGCTTTGGGTTGTTTGTATTACTACCGTTCTTCCCACCTTCCTGCTCATCCTCTGACCTTTTCTGTGACTCGGACCACAGCCCTCCTTCTGCATCTGCACCCTGGGCTTCAGCCATTCTGGCTCTCCTGAGACTGGTAGGGACCCAGCCCTTTCGGTGGGAGATACCCTCAGGGGTACATCTGCTTTAGGAGAGCCAGGTGGGCCCCACACAGGCCCTGTGGTCAACCTGGCAGCTCACACCAGTTCTCCCACTGTTTTTGTCCCTCCCTGCTATATTTATATGGAAGTGTTGGGGTCCCTTATACTTCCAGGTGGACGTGTGGCATCCAGATGGTGCAGTTAATCGAGCTGGAAGCCATAAATCTCCGTTATTGTCCCAGCTCCTCCTCCCCTCTGCTGTGCTGTCACTTCAAGGCACTGGTGGGAGAGGCACCCCACCAGCCCCGCCCACCCGCCCCAGGCTTTGTTCCCACTCTGTAGCCAGGCAGGAAATGGCCCAGTTGTGGCGTCCACTGCCTCCATTTGAATCCTGGCCCTGTCCCTTCCAGTCAGTGAGGCTTTGGCCAAGCACTTAATCATCCCGGTACCGTCAGTTTCCTCTTCCATAGATTCAGGATGGTCACAGCACCCGCCTGTCCCACCAGATGGCCGATGTGTAATGAGCACTCCTCCCTGCCCAGCTCCCAGTGGGTCCTCAGGATGTCACTGGTTGTAGCGAGCGCTTACTCCGTGCTTGGTGATGTCATGCGTTAGCTCAATGAAGTTTCAAACAAGCACATTATTACCCCATTTTACAGGTGAGAAAGCTGCGATGCACGAGAAGGGAAGTGAGTTGCCTAAGGCCACATAGCCAATTAGCAGAGGAACTGGGATTAAACCAGGCAGGTCTGTGCGGCTCTAAAGCCCTTGATGTAACCCCAGGTTCCTGGCCCTCCCCACTGGAGCCCCTGTGGGGCTCTCCACCAAGGTCTGCAGTGACAGCATCGTTAGCCCTGCTCAGAGCTGCTTCTGTAACCCAGGCATGAGAGACACTGGGTTAATAGGTCCTTAATGAAGCCAGCAGAGGCATCTGTATCTTCCCGGGGCAGGGACCAAGGAGCCAGGTGCAGTAGACGGGTCCTAATGAAAATGCTGGGGAGGGGGAGGGGCCATGGGCGAACTGCCTGCTCTTGTGTCAAAGTCAGTCCTCTCACCCTGCGTCACTGGATGCCTCCCATGTAGGGGACAGTCACCCATCACTCATTCCACCCTTTCTTTCTTCCTTCTATCCATCCAGTCACCCACCCACCCATCCACCCGCCCTTCCATCCATCCATCCATCCATCCACATATCCTTCCTCCCTCCCATCCTTCTCTCCATCCTTCCACCAACCATCCATCCACCTACTCATTCACTCACTTCCTTCCTCCCTCCCACTCTCCCTCCCACTCTTCCTTCGTTCCTTCCTTCGTTCCTTCCTTCCCTCCTTTCCTCCTTCCTTACATTCATCCATTGTTTATTGAGCACCCATCGTAAGCCAAACCTTACATTAGGTGCCTAGGGTCCCTCCCTCCAAGGGCCTCAAATTCTAAAAAAGACATAAAATAAACAGCTAACTATGCACGCACAGGATGCCAGGAGATGAGAGGGCATCGTGGGGACTCTGACACTGGGCTCTGCAGACCCACCTCAGCCAAACTCTCTGGGTGACCTTGGGGAGGTCACCCTCCCCCAGAGGGCCACTCTCTCCCAACCTGTACAAATAAGGGCCCTGTGATCTCCCCTATTCTGCAATTTTAAAATTCCAAGCAGGATGAGGAAACTCCTAATTAACTTGTTCCCACCCTAGTCCCTAGGACCTGCCCTCAACACCCTTCAAGTCCCCAGATAGAGGCCCGGGTCTACTTTAACTGACCCAGAGAATGAAAGACAAGCTGGGGCTGGGGGGCTGGGGGACTGGGGCAGAGTGCTGGACCAGGAGGCAGGAGACCAGGTGATGTGTGGCCAAGGGAGATGACTTCCCAGGTGGTCCCTCACCTCGGTTGAAGAGCCTTAGAGGACTCAGGGAACCTCAGATGTTGGGGTCATTGCTATTATTGTTATGGTCATGTTGTTACAATGAAGGGAGCTGGTCTCGGGGGACTGGCTTTGGAAGGTGTTATTCATTCAACAGTCACCATTTATTCACTCACTCACTCAACAAATGTTTATCACTGTGACCTGTGCCGTGTACTGGGCCCCAGGCCAGGTGCTGGGACAGATACAAGATCAGACTAGACCTAAAATCTAGGAAGAGTGGTGAACAGGTGTCACCTTGGTTGCCAACTCCACACTTGGTAAAGCCTGTGTTGAGAAGCCTGTGTTGAGAAGGATTGTGAGGCTTATAGGGAAAGAGTGCTGTGATCAATTAGTCATGTCTGCCATGAGCACAGAAAGGGAAGCAAGACCAGTGTATTTGCCAGTCTTAACACTGAAGAACAGGAAGAACCTCAGACAGGAGACCCTTTTGACTGTGACTAGCCTGGTACACAAACTTGGGCAAGTCATTGACCTACTGCCTGCCTCTTTTTACAGATGCTGATAGGAGACTCTGCAGTTTTAGAGACAGAAGGAGCTAGAGCAGAACAGCCCAGTCTTCCTGTTTGAACTCCTCCTGCTCTGGGTGGACATGAGGATCACATGTGAGATTCCCCTACGTGAAAACACAGGGCTGTCAGTAAATGCGTGGCGGGGTGGGAGACCAGGAGCCCAGCAAAGCCGGTCCCCAGCTGCTCTGCTGACTGTCCTTGTCTGGAACTCAGCTTCTCCACGTGCACAATAAGGAGGACAGACAGGGGAAATCCTGAAGAGTTTCTCAAATCTGCTGTCGTCTGATGTCTGTAATGCTGAGGCCCTTGGCGGGGGTGGGGTGAGGGAGAGAATGAAAGAGAACCTCTGGAGGCAAGATGGTGGAAAGGAACTCTCCAGTACTCTCGGCAGTGTCCGAGACCCTACCCCTCCGAGGGCAGCTGGAGGCTGGGAAGGAAGTGGGGAAGGGGCGTGGGGCTGCTACAGCACCCGAGGGGAGGCCACCTCTGCTGGTTTGTTCTGAGGGTTGTTCAGCTCCACTGCGGGTCACTTCCCAGGTATACCCCATAGATGCCATCCCTGAGCGAGGAAGGAAAGAGGGAAGAGAGTGGGCAATGTGGGGACCCAGGAAGGGTTGGAGGGGCTGAGACCCCTGACTGGTGGGAGTCTGTGTCCCTGGCAGTGACGGCCCCCCAGCCCCAGGGAGAGTGAGCTGGGGCAGAAGACTCAGGCCAAACCCCGGTGTTTAGCAAAGTGCAGAAGGAAGACAGGGGCAGATCCCTGGAAGGCCTGGAGCCACCAGTGGACCTCGAAAACAGACCTGCCCAGTCTCCACAAGCCTGACTCGGGGGTTTGGAGCATCAGGACTGTATGACTCACCCACTCCCCTTTAAAAGCCCTCGTGGTTCCCAGCTGCGTTAAGGTGAAGTCCGAACTCCTTAGAGGTAGCACATGCTACTGGGTGAGACCTGGGAGCCTGGATCCAAGTCCCAGACCAGCCACTATCGGATGTGTGACCACCAGCCACTTACCTAACCTCTCTGGGTCTCAGTTTACCTCATCTGTCCATGGGGATGATAATAGTATTCACGTAATGGGATTGTTGGAGGAGTCAGTGAGCCTCAGTGCTTGCGATGGGCTTAGCGTGGTGCTGGACACATTATAACTGTTCGATAGCAGATGGCATTGTTATCATTATTGACTCGAAGACTTGGCAGAGCAGGACACAGAAGGCCTTGACCGCATGAAGCCAGGTCTGCCTCTCCTGTCTCATCAGCTCCAGCCATTGGACTCCACTCTGACTACACCGAGCTGCTCTGTCCTCCCAGCACGCCATGTTCTTTCATGTCAGGCCGCTGGGCCTTTGCTCGTGCTGTGCCCTCTGCCAGGAGCGCCCTTTCCTCTCCACGCTCCTTTCAGACCCCAGTCAGTTGTCAGTTGCTCTGGGAACCACCCTCCCGGCGAGTTGCTCGGCATCCTCTATGCATTCAGAGTTTTGTGCACACGCGGCCCCATGGCCATTGCCCATGTGGCGTCCGTGTTTCCCTCCCACCTGACTCTCCTGCTGCAGCCCATCCCCAAGCTGTGACCACTCACAGCAGACGCAGACCCCTCCCCGCTCCTGCGCCTCTTCTCCCTTATCAAAGAGAAGCAGGATGCCTGAGCGCCTCTCTGATGATTCCCATGGGAGAAGTTTCTATGCAATGCTGGGGCCTCCAAGTTAGAGCTCAGCACAAGGGGGAGGGTCAGAGGGCCCCCCACCACCCGCCCTCCCACCCCAGCCTCTGCACCTCTCCTAGCCCCTCCCCTGCTTATCTCCACTGCCTTCTACTCCTGGCCTGGGTAGAGCGACTGATCTCCGGGATTGAGTGGGGAATGGAGAACAGGGGGTAGATGGGCAACAGATACCCACTCAGGTCCTACTGGAGCTGCTGGGGTCAGAGAGGATGCCCCCTCACTGCCCCGTGAGCTGTCTGCAGTGCGGGGGCAGCCGGGCGGGGGGGTGCTCCATGGCCAGCCCTGGCTGGGCTCTTGTCCCCACTGTTCTCACTGTGTCCCTGTCTGGCCACTAGGCCTCTTTCTGCCACTCACTGCAAGGCAGCCAGGTCTCCCTATCCTGGCAGAGGGACGGCTATTTCTACCGTCTGGCTGGATGCTCTACTCCCAGCCACCTGCCTCAGACCGAGGGCCTCTGCAGGATGCTCAAATTGAACGAAGTCCATTTGGCAGATGAGAGAGCTGAGGCCCAGGGAGGGAAAGGGGTGTGTCTGAGGTGACAGGGTGAACCCAGTGTTTTTTTTTCTGTAGCTCACTGCCCTGCCAGGAGAGGAGAAGACCTACAGACCTTGGCTTTGACCTTGAGGAAATGGAAAAACTTGGACCTTAAAGAGAGATTTCCATGGCTAAGACATGGGCAGGCTGTGTGACCTTGGGCACGTTACCTAACCTCTCTGAACCTCACGTGCTAGTGAGGATTCAGTGAGCTGACAACTGTACAGGGCCTAAAAGGCCTCCTGGCATGGACTAAACTCTCAGTAAACCGGTGCTTTCTTTCTTTCTTTCTTTCTTTCTTTATTTATTTTTGGCTGTGTTGGGTCTTCGTTTCTGTGCGAGGGCTTTCTCCAGTTGCGGCAAGTGGGGGCCACTCTTCATCGCGGTGCACGGGCCTCTCACTGTCGCGGCCTCTCTTGTTGCGGAGCACAGGCTCCAGACGCGCAGGCTCAGTAGTTGTGGCTCACGGGCTTAGTTGCTCCGCGGCATGTGGGACCTTCCCAGACCAGGGCTCGAACCCGTGTCCCCTGCATTGGCAGGCAGATTCTCAACCACTGCGCCACCAGGGAAGCCCCGGTGCTTTTTTATGATTCAGGAGCAGGTAAGCCTCACCTTGAACAAATGCAGCCGATGAAATTTGTTTTTATGCAGACGTGGTCATTCCCCTGCCCTTTTTTATGTTATGGGAAAATCCTCAGTGTTGTAAAAGGAACCACTGCAGGTTTGTCTGGGTATAGTCATGGCGGACCTGACAGATATCCTGCTGTGCCTCTAGAAGCTGTGACCTCAGGAGAGGGACTTGCTGACTCTGGACCTCAACTTGCTCATCTTCAAAATGGGGACAATGGCACCTCCCTCCAAGGACTGCTGTGGGGCTCAGTGAGATAGCTTAGGGCCTGGTGATCACAAGCCTTCCAGATCCCATATTTTTCACAAACTAAGGATACCCGTTATGGAGAAAGTGCTTGCCTTTGGTTGTGGGCTTGGGAGACTTGGTCTTAGGATTTATGTTTCCTGGGGAGGGATGGTGTCCGAAGCTCCTGGGCTAGGTGAGCGGGGTCCCTCCAGGAAAGGGAAGCCCCACCTGGCAGCCCCTCCTGCTGCCTGGTCCACAGCTGGCCATCCCTTCCTTCCCACCCTCGCTGGAGGCCCGTGATGCTAGGCCTTCTCGCCTTGCTGCTGGCGCTGCGCAGCTGCCCTTTGCTGAGGGGGCGGGGGTGCACATTTTCCAGGCGATGTTTCCCTGGCAGCTCTGAAAATTAATTGGCCTTTAATGTGGCATAGTATTTGTTTTAATTAGCAGGAAATTGACCAATTTCTTAATAAGGGGCTTTGTGGAGGCTCCATATTTGGGGTTGGTGGTATGTGTGTGTGTAAGGGGGTTCGGTGATCAAGCAAGAATGACTCCCACAGTCCAAGAGGGGACTTTCAGGTACCACGGAACTTGGCCTTCCTGGCTGCAATTCCTCCTTTCAGAGGGCCTGTCGTGAGGGTCAGGGAGGTGAGAAGGACAGAGGTGACAGGCCTGCCAGACTGGGAGCAAAGTCTGGAGACAGGGGGAGGGGAGGGCTCTGGGCCTGGGGACACACAGAGGGCCAGGTGGCTTGGCCACAGGCCTCTCGGGGATCTGACAGCCTCAAATTCTGCCTCTGACCTTGGTCTAGTGGGTATAGGTCACTGATCCTCCTGGCCTTAGCAATGCTCCCTCCCCATCTCAGGAATTAACAGAGTAAATCAGTAGGGCTTTCTTTTTTATTTTTTAAATTAATTAATTAATTAAATTTTATTTTTGGCTGCGTTGGGTCTTCATTGCTGCACGGGCTTTCTCTGTTTGCGGTGAGCGGGGGCTACTCTTCGTTGGGGTGCGGGGGCTTCTCATTGCAGTGGCTTCTCTTGTTGCAGAGCACGGGCTCTAGGTGCGCGGGCTTCAGTAGTTGTGGCGCACGGGCTTAGTTGCTCCGCGGCATGTGGGATCTTCTCGGACCAGGGCTCGAACTCCTGTCCCCTGCATTGGCAGGCGGATTCTTAGCCACTGTGCCACCAGGGTAAGCCCAGTAGGGCTTTCTTAAAGGATGAATTCCTTTTCTTTGATCTGGTAGAATCACCGAGGTTCCCTGAGCTGTGTAGTGCCCCGGCTATGACAAGATACCCCCTTTTCAAAATGTGGAGACGGAGGCTCAGAGAGGTGCAGTATTTTACCAAAGCCTCACAGACAGTCTTGCAGAACTGAAAAGCAAAAGCCTTGTGAACTGTCGCCATCCCTCTGCCTCGGCGTGTCTTTATGATTTTATATTTTAATTGTGATGGATGATGATGGGGGACGTGCCCCGCTCCCTGACCAGATAACTCATCTTCAGGAGACTGTCTCACCTCTCAGTTCCTTGGGGTGTGACCCAGGAGCCTGTGTGCTCATGTGCCCATTTGGGTGAAGGAGAGAAGAACGCTTATTCCCTCTCCTGGCCTGGATCCAGAAGGGCGCTGTGCTGGGCAGCCTTCCTGCCGCTCAGCGTCCAAGGTCCAGGGGAGGGGGCTGCCCATGGACCTCAGATCTCGTGGCCTCACTGAGCCCTCCCAGGGCTCTCCAAGGATCTGCCTTGGCCTCTGGCTGGGGAAAGTAAAGCCATGACCGCTCACCCCAGCCCTAGCACAGCATCCCCGCCTCCTGCTGCCCCAGGGTCCGTGGACCCTCCCGGTCCAGAGACGTCCCGGGGGCTCCTCTGCCCCTCTGCCCCTCTGCCTGGACTCAGACCTACCACGTTCCCTATTTATTTATCTAAAACCATTTACATGATGCTTTCTCTGCGCCAGGCACTGTTCTGAGCACTTTAGAGACATTTATCCTCATTATGAAGCAGGTGCCATTATGTCCCCATTTTACAGACAAGAAAACTGAGGCACAGAGGGGACAAGTGACTGACCCACCTTCCCTCTGGCTTTCACTGCGGACCTCTGGGGTGGGGGAGTTGATGCTCATAGCCTTCTTAGGTAATTGCTGCCCCCACGATTCCATCCAGCCGCCCGGCGTTTGCTCATGCAGGTTACCTGTCCCCAGACGCAGGCACGATGGATGGACAGTCATCCCTGGCATGCTACGTGGAGCAAGGACATGGCCCCCTGGAACCAGTCGCACCGGCTTTGAATTTGGATTTGCCACATGTAGCTGTGTGATCCTGGGCAAGTGGCTTCAGGTCTCTTTGGCCACCTGTTATCTGAAGACTGAGGGCAAAACTATTTATCCGAAAGGTCGTAACAAGGAAAAAGCAAGGGAACCCATCTAAAGCACCGGTGTCCAGCTTGCAATTTTTCATTAGTAAAGGTCATATTCTCTCCTTTTCTGCCCCAACCCGTCCTCCTGCCCTTCAAAGCATGGTCATCCCAGAAGCCTTTGCCCCCTTTCCAGGGCAGAGTCCCTAGTTACAGGGTCCCCAGAGCACTTTCTGTCTGTGTCACTCAGCCTGGTTATGTCCAGTCTGGCCCCAGGACCCTCAGAGCCCCAGGCAGAGGGGAGATCAGGCCAGAGGAAGGCAGGGGCTCTGCTGGGGATAGAGCCAGCATTCTGGGCTCATTCGCCTGTGAAGACCAACATTTATTGAGCACCTACTGGGTGCCAGGCCCTGTGAGTGAGCCTCCAGGAAGCCCATCATGCGGTGGGAGAGGCAGACAAGTGAACTGGCCACACTGCCTCGATGGTCATCCAGGCTCAGATCAGCCCAGGGGCGGAGACTGATGCAGCTGGAGAGTCAGGAGCCTTCGGGAAGAAATGACATCCACGCTGAGGCTGGAAGTGGGGGTGGAAGCTGGCGGCTGAGGGGCATTTCTGGCAGAGGGGTGGAGGGCGAGGCAAGTGTGGTCTTCGGGAAACAGCCGGTCATTGGGTGTGGCCCTCCTGGGCGGGCCTCGTGTCCTGACTCTCTCTATAGCCGCCCAGCATCCCTGCCAGGTGACAGGTGCTGAAAAAGGTGAACAAAAGGGAGCTGGTCTCTGTCCCCCTGAATTACATTCCAGTGGGAGACGGATGGGAGCAAACATCAACCAAGTAACCAAATAAATAAACAGGATCATGGCTGAGGGTGAAGAGTGAATGAGACCAACAGAGCAGGGAGGTGGGGAGACCCGGCCTGAGGGTGCATCCGGGAGCTGGCCTCTCTCCTAGGGGTGCTGGGAGCTGGGAGGCCTGAAGCAAGGAGAGGCATGGCCGGAGAGTGTTCTAGATGAGTCCTGTACGGCTGGGGGGCAGAATGGAGTACAAGGAAAGACCAGAGGCCAGGGGTCAGGGGAGTCTCCAGGCAAAGGGTAGTGGCCATGGGGCTGAGAGAAGAAGGTTGATGCGAAAGCTCTCTAGGAGGTAAAGGGAAGGGGCTTGATGATTACAGCTGTGGAGGGGGAGGGATGTGGGGAGATGAGGCTGAACCCAGATTTCTGGACCTGGCCTTGGGGTAACAACGATGCCACTTACTGGTATGGGTCAGAGCTGCCCGACAGTCCCTCCAGATCCTGCCTTTGCCAAAGAAAAACTCAGGCCATCCTCCTTCCCTTCTAGGGTTCCTGACTCATCCCAGAGAGTCTGCAGTATAAAACATTCTAGAATCTTGAAGATTTTTCCTCTGGGTTCGCAAAGTCCTTCAAAGTCCCCTCCCTTGCCTTCATGTTCCTTCCACTGGGACCCAGCAATCAAAGGTTCCGACTGGGGAAGGGGAGAGGCTATTTGTCGGGAAGGAAGGGGTCCCTGGGCAGCTCAGGTTCACCACCACCCCCCAGCTTTAAAAAGCACCATCACTGCTGTCATATCCTGTGTGTTGGGTTCTCGACCCAGTGGGAAGGGATGCTTGGGGTGGAGACTACGGGGTCTTGAGCCGTGGTCCTCGTGAGGGTAGGGTTGGGTCACAGGCTCCCTGGTTATTCTCGTTGTGGGGCATTTCTCAACTCCTTTGGCGGGGGGGTGGCTCTGTGTCTGTTTTGTCCCCACCACTGGGGGCTGGGTAGGGACCCAGCTGGACTCTGTCACCGGGCCTTACAGACTGATGGAGAAAGGGATGTGTGTGTGTGCGTGCGTGCGTGTGTGTGTGTGTGTGTGTGAGAGAGAGAGAGAGAGAGAGAGCGAGAGAGCGCCTGCCTGAAACCTAATTGTCCGCTGTCTAATCTGTCAGCCGGAGGACAGCTTGCCAGCCCCTCCCGGCAGGCTGATAAATGCCGACCGAGGCCCCCCCTGCGCCAGAGCCGCCTTAATTGGTATCAGGACGTGCCTGGACTCCATCCTCCTGGCCCCTGCCTTCCTCCCCTCCTGCCGCTGCCTCCAGCCTGCAGGCCTCCACCCCTAGCAGGGCTCACAGCCCCAGGAGGAGGGTGTGAGACCAGCAAAGACAGCTCCACTTATGCAGCACCTACTGTGTGCCTCCTGCACGCCCTCCCCCACCCTCATGCAGCCCTGGGAGATGGGGGACCATGCTGCCTTCCCATCCACACACACAGGACATATTCCCTGAGCCCTCCACAGACTGGGTGCTGGGGTGCATGGGGAACAAGGCAGACTCACAGACAAGACTGCCTTTCCCCGGGGAACTCCCCATACTGGCAGGAAGGGGCTTGTTTCCAGACATTTGGCCTGGTAGGGCTCAAGGGTAGGAGTTAACCCTTTGCCCATTTTAGACAGTTCAGAGAGGTCTGGCAACCTGCCCAAGATCACACAGCCAGGAAAGGAGGGAGAGAGAGCAAGGTTGCCCTCAAGACGACCACACAGTTGGTTTGCAATGTCATGTAGGTCTGAATCATTCAGGGCGCAAGTTAGAAACTCATATGCCCCCCCCTGAGATTCTGAATGCGGGTCTGGGTGCCCCAAGAATCAGCATGGACATTTGGCTCTCCAGTGAGTGGGCCACTCAGGACCCTGATGAAGGTTAGTTCTCTGTTCCCCATGCTGATGGAAAATCAGGGAGGGGCAAAGCAGACAAGATGAGGATGACGTTTCATTCATTCATTCAACCAGCACTTACTGAGTGACTGCCTTGAGCCAGATCTCCTCGTTCTGGACACAGGCAGGGCCAGCCACGTGATTTGCGGGGTTCTGTGCAAAAGGAAAATAGGGGCCCCTTTTCCAAAAGGTATTAAGAGTTGGAAGATGGCAACCCCAGAGCATTAAAGCAAGCGGGGGCCTGGAGGGATTGTGCAGGGTGCCCTGCAGGGAGACAGCCAAACCGGCGAGCCCCAGCCCCATCCTGATCTGGCCCCCACCCCTTATCTGGAATTCTGAAATTAACAAAAGTTCTGAAAATCCAAAGTTCTTTTGTAAGATGGTGGCAAATTCATTTGGAGGCAAAACCTGACCCCAACCAACAGGAAGCTATTTATAGCTTTATTTATTCCCCTTGATGTGAACATTTGTACATTTCGTTGCAGAGCTGTTAATGTGTTTGACTATGGGGGCTGCCTGGGCCCTGCTGGGGTGTTACCTAAAATATACTGTATACACCATATTGCTCTTCTAAAGGGACAACTCTTTGAGTCCCCGAACACCTCTGGCCCAGGGGTTTAGGAGATGGGATCTGGAATCACACAAGATGGTTATCTATGCCCTGTACAGAACAATTGCCATGCGCTCCATTTTTTTTTTAGTATCATTGATACATGACATGTTAGTTTCAGGTGTACAGCATAATGATTAGATATTCGTATATTCCATTTTTTTCTGCACCATCCAAAGAAGATGAGGGTCTGACAATGACCCCAGTTCCTGGCCTGCCTGTTCCTTGCGTGGTGGGTAGCTGCTCTGTGCTAGGAAGGGGGCTCGCTGATCTGATGCCCAAGAGGGCTGGGTGGGTATCATTCTCAAGGTCCACTGGGATATTTTATTTCATAGTGAAGGGGCTGGGGAGAAGATGTGAGGTCAAGCAACAGAGCGGTTTTCTTAAAAAGAGAAGTGAAAATAGTTTTGATTTTGCATGTAATATATGCTCATCATCATAAAAAAAATTAATACAAAAGAAGAAAGTAAACAAAATCTGAAACGTACCCTCTCCACAGTAACTACTGTGGACATTTCTGTGACTACCCTTCCTTCCAGATTTTTCTAGATAGATCTTTTTCTTTTCCCCAAAGATGGGCTTCACCACCCAGTGTTTTGCAACCTGCATTTTTTCCCATCACTGAACAATATGTTGTAGCCATCTTCCCACACTTCAGTCCTTGTTTTACAGGGAGACAGGGAAATCCGTGTAAACACATAACCAGCTCAAACAATCCCCTTGTTGGCCATTATTTGATTGCAGCTTTTCATTGTGTAGATCCCCAAGATGGCATCCTTGTGCACACACCGGCCTATGCCTTTAGGTCACGTCCCTAGATTTGGAACCCCCAGGTCTACGCAGGGTGGGTACATCCATCACACTGGAGATGCTGCCAGATTGCCGATGCCATGTTCCCTGCCCTGGGCCCATCTCTCCCAAAGTGCCATTCTCTGATCATTCAAAGAGTGGCCCATCCAGGCTGGGCAAAGGGTCCTGCCAGAGCAGCCTCTTGCTCTGCAGCTGCAGGGGAGGCGGGAAGCCGGCAAGGGTGCCACATCAGCTCCACCTTCAGGGCCCTGCGGCGGCCTCTGCGTGGCTGTCTCTCCCTCTGCCTGCACTGGCTCACAGTCTACCTTCCCGGTCTCCATGAGGCCCCTTGGTTCTCTCTTCTCAGGCGGGGATAAAGCCTGGACCCCAGGCCCTATCACACCCTAATCACTTGCGTTTTCTCCTGATTTGCACATCCTTAAGGCACCTTGATTAATACCCCTTCCTAGGATCTTCTGCGCTCCAACCACGAGGGCGCTGATTGCAAAGTGGCCTCAACTTCTTTAAAAATAAGATAAATCCTCCCTAATGCAAGTGGAGCCCATGCTTCTCTGAACAGTAAGAGATCTGGAGGCGTCTCCCAGGAGCCTCGTGAGCACGGAAACATTGGAAATTTCTGGACGGAATCAGGCCATTTCTCTAACTGGTAGTCTAGAGCCTGTTCTCAGCACAGACATGAACTCTGACGGTAGTTGTTGGGAGTGGACATCACCGAAAGGAAACTGAAGTTCAGAGAGGGCAAGCTATGTGCTCAAGGTCACCCAGCCAGGCAATTTTCAGCTCCGTCAAGATCTGAACTCAGCACTGTCTGATGCCAGCTAGACACTTATCTGACACTCTTCACGGCCTTGTTAAATGCAGGCTGGGCCTGGAGCTGGGGCTGCGGGGAGGATGAGGCTGGATGTCCTTGCAGTGGATGAAGCCCGGCCGCATCCCTAGGAAGAGAACCACGTGCCCCTCTGCTATCCCCCAGCTGTGTGTTTTCATGTCTGGGGGTTGGCACAGGGGGTGCTGGGTCTTCATGGCTGTTACAGCAAGACCTCTTGGGACCGTGGTCATGACGCACAGTTGCGCCCGTGCATTTCCCGCGCGTGGTCTAATTCTCACGTGCCCTCCAGTCTGCACTATTAAGAGAGTGCGCCCCAAACGCAGCCCAGGAATTCTGGTTGCTCTCTGTTGCTTGGAAACGCTCTTCGGGGGTCTGTGTGGGGCAGGATGGTCCCCAGGGCGGCAGGGAGCAGAGATCTACCTGGCTAAACTCTCTGCCCTGCCATCCTCTTGGAGCGTCTCCCTTCCCTGCCTGCTGCAGGGCTTCCTGCTTCTCATTAGGGCCGAGCTGTGGGAGCTGCAGGGTTTCGAACGCTGTGAGTGGAGCACAGTGTTTGCCTTTTATCTCCCTGATTGAGCCATTTCCCAGCCCGCTGCTTCTGCCACCGCTCTTTCCCGGGTCCTCTCTCTCTCTCTCTCGACAGGTGGGTTGTCAGGGTCTCCCAGACCATTTGCAGGGCCCCTAGGGGGGCCTGGACTCTCCCATGAGTTCCTGTTATCCCTGGCCATCTCAAGGTTTGCTGAGCTGGACCTCCAGCTGAGTGTGGCTGTCCCCGACAGGGACCTGCCAGGTCACTGGGCCTCGGAACAGGTGTGCCCACACGGTCCACTGGCCCGAGCCCGGAACACGCCCTCACTGGCCTCTGGAACATGGTGTGCCGTGGGCTCCACCTTCCTGGGGAGCTGTAACAAACTGTTCCCACTCCGCAGGGGACGCCTCCAGGGGGTGGCGAGGGGGCCATGGGAGGCACAAAGCAGGCTAGGAACGTTCTCCCTGTGCCAGGCCTTGGGGCCCAAAGTGCAGGCATCTGAAACAGTGGCCCCTGGGCATCCAGCACCCCCCAATTGCTGCTGGCCCCTTGCAAGAGCAGCTGCCCACCCCTCCTGCATTATTTCTCCCAGCTGGGCCTGGGTGTATGAGTGAGTTGAGAGATTCTTGAGCACATTCTCAAAGCTTTTGGGTTTCAGAGACCAATACGATTTCCAAAGAAATCTTGGACGACTGATAGAGTGATGCCAATTTTAAATTTTTCTAGGGAAGGGTGTTAACGGGAACAAAACAAAATAAAACAAAGAAACATACACATTAAAAATCCCGTCATCAACTGTCACTTCAATTCTTGAAATAAGTTACATTTGAAAACCCAAAAGGTGTGAGGGACATAATCTTAGAATGAAGGGACACTCCTCCCCCAAAAGGAGCATTTGGAGACCCCACACTGTCTCTTATACAGTTAGACCTGGAAAAGGTTTGCCGCAGCAGAGCACCAGGCACCAGTCCCTAATGGGGCACTTGGGAATACCTCCTGGTCATAAAATGGCTGCTGCACCTCTGGCCATCACGTCCACATTCCAGGCAGGAAGAAGGGGGCAGGGTGAATTGCTTGAAATCTTTGCCTTTTATCTCGGGAAGGGAAATCTTACCCAGGATCTTCTGCCTTCACCTCATTGGCCAGAATTGGGTCACAAGCCCACCCCTAGCTGCAAGGGAAGATGAGAATTGAGTATTTTAATTTTCTGGACTCTGTATAGAGGAAGGCCAGAAGGAAGGGGATTGGAATGTGTGTTTGGGAGGCTGCACAGATAGTTTTCTGGAAAGTCTCAGCTTTTGTTTCATGTCATCTCACCCTAAGTCTTTGTGTGGAAGCTTGGGCTCTCATGACTGACTGTGGTCCCCAGCACCCAGTTTCTCAAGGGGCAGTCGGGAGAGCCCAGTTCAGCCTGAAATCCCAGACTTCATCAATCCAGACTAGTCCCTACGTAAGGGGTACCAATGTTGTTCCTGTCTGTTTTGGGGTTTCTGGCTTGAAGAGCACCCAAATTCAAAGCTTGTTTTCAGAGAAAGGCTCCCAGATAGAGTTGCCAGGTAAAATACAGGGCACCCAATTAAATGTGAATTTCAGATAAACAGCAAATAATTTTTAACTATAAGTATTTGCATGGGACATACACTAAAATATTATTCATTGTTTATTCAAAATACAAATTGAACTGAGTGTCTTGCAATTTTATTTGTGAAATCTGGCATTCCAAGCCCCAGAGTCTCATCGTCCATAGCTAGGAGGTGTGAGGGAGAAACTCCAGGGCAGGTCTAAAATCACCCTGCTGTGTGGCTCTGGGAATGTCACCTCCCTTCTCTGGGTTTCAGAGTCCCTGTCTCGGATGGAGGTCACCTGAAGTTTCCACCCCTGACAGGGCCAGAGAAGCCTGTGCAACTTATAATGCTGAAGGAGAGACAGCTCTGTTCCATTCATACTTGGCATTGCTTTGCTTTGCAGCTGTATTGACCGGGAACTAAACTGATGTGCAGCTCTTGAGTTCAACTGCACAAAATGGAGGTCAATAATGGTTGAATATCGGCACTGTTTGTTCAGCCTAATAATTCTGCACATAAAGAACATATGGGGGTGGGGGGGACTTCCCTGGTGGCGCAGTGGTTAAGAATCCGCCTGCCAGTGCAAGGGATACGGGTTCGATCCCTGGTCCAGGAAGATCCCACATGCCCCAACTACTGGGCCTGCGTTCTCGAGCCCGTGCTCCGCGACAAGAGAAGCCACCGCAATGAGAAGCCCGTTACTCCGCAACGAAGAGTAGCCCCCGCTCACTGCAAATAGAGAAAGCCCGTGTGCAGCAGCGAAGACCTAACACAGTCCAAAATTAATTAATTAATTAATTAATTATTTTTCAAAAAAGAACAAATGGGGGGAATTCCCTGATGGTCCAGTGGTTAGGACTCCGCGCTCCCACTGCAGGGGGCGCGGGTTCGATCCCTGGTCGGGGAATTAAGACCCCACATGCAAGTCACTTCCCCTTCCTGAGCCTCAGCTTGTCTCCATCTGTAAAATGGGTATGTGTACAGTGAGGATTCCATGCGCTGTGTATACCAAGTGCAGAACCGAGCCCGTGGAGCAGGAGCAGCTCTCCCCACCCCCATCTCCTGCCTGGCGCTTCTCCTGGGAGGCACCAGCTCCAGGGTGTGTGGAGGGAGTGGGGTGAGGGCGTGGTGTGTGCCACCTCTGCGGAGCCCGCTCACCCTCCCAGGCTGCCCCAGCATCCTGGTGCCGGAGGTGCCCCTGCAGGGCTGTACCCACCTTCCCCTCTGCTGGGAGCTCAGAGCTCAGCGGCGTGAGGGGGACGGGGTCCCCCCAGGGAGGCCTTGCTTCCCAGCCAGTTGTTAGTACCCCATGAATGACCCCCTAGGGAGTGCAGCCCCCTGTTGCTGGCCCCTGGGGGCACCCATCCGTCCACAGTGTCCCTACGGCAGAGTGAGCCTGAAGAGTCCCTCCGAGCGTTGTCTCTGAGCAGGGGTGGCCCTAGCAGAATCAGGGGAGGGTTCTCTGTTTTCCTCTTTTACCCCATCCCCACCCCTCCCCAGACCCGCCAGATTGTCCACCCAGACCGTCCCGCTTTCCGTCTGGGTGACTCCCTGCCCCGGAGCCTCAGCTCTCAGACCCACAGAAGGGGACTGGCCTAGCAGCCTCCTCACTGTTGAGGTCCCAGGGGTTGGTGGGGCCGCCCTGCCCTGCGCCCCACAATGCCTGTCTTGTGCAAGCCTCTCCTTTTCCAGAATCCAAACCTGAGGCGGCGGGGGAGCTGGCAGCAGTGAGGCAGAACCTGAGAGGCCAGGGGGGCGACAGGCAGTTGAGAGCCACTGGGGTTGGGGGGGCAGTAAGCAGTTAATCAGAAGGGCCACTTGGCTTGTTGCTGCATCAAAGCTGTCCCCCTCACGAGGCCACCCCAAGGCATCCCCTGCAAACTGTGGACCCCAGGAGGCCTCTCTCCTCCTGGCCCCTCCCCCCACTCTCCACAAGCGCTCCTCCTTCCCCTCTTGCTCTCATCCCCCCCAGCTTTGCAGGCTTCCTAGGCTTTGGTTAGAGAACAGGCAGAGACCCACCCAGGCTAGGTGTGTGCATGCGTGTATTGTGCTGTGCGCGTGTGTGCACACGCGCGTGTGTGTCTTTGTGCACACGTGTGTGCACGGGTGCGTGTGTATACTGTGCATGTGTGCACACGTGCACGCGTGTGTATTGTGCACGTGTGCACACGTGCATGTGTGTGCCTTTGTGCACGTTTGTGCATGGGTGCTCGTGTATGTGTACACTGTGCATGTGTGCACACGTGCACGTGTGTGTGTGTGTGTGCGCGCGCGTGTGTGCCTGTGTGAGCGGCGTGCAGCCTCGAGGAGGGGGCCCGCCGGGCTCGGGAGGGGATTTAAAGCTGCTTTCGCGGCTGCCGGCGTGAGCGCTCCTGATAAACAGCCCGGAGCCGAAGCGCTGCCGGCGGCGGGAGGCTGCGTATCAGAGCTCCTGGCAGGCTCGCAAAAAGCTGTCCCCGGCCCCGCGAGCCGCTCTATCAGCCCACGGAGGGAGGGCGGGGGAGGCAGGAGGGAGGGAGGGAAAAAGTATTTGCTTCAGCCCTTAATCACGGAATTTGAAATCCCAGCAAGTCGGTGCCATTTATTTTCAGAGGCTGTCAAGGCGGGTTTCAGCATTTAAAAGAAAGGAGGATAAAAAACATTTGCATTTCCCTCCCTCTCTGCCTACCCGCTCTCTCTGCTCTCTCCTCTCTCCCCCTCACTCTCTGCTCACCTCGCTGCCAGTTGGGGCTGTGTGTTGGGGAAGGGATGCCAGAGAGAGATTTTTCAAGGCGCTTCGGGCACCGGCCAGTGTAGGGGGCAGCCCCGGTCAGAGGCAAGGGTGTCGGTGTGATGGGTCGGGGGGAGGACCAAGCCTGGTGGAATGGGGCAAGGGATGGAGGTGGGGAGCCAGGCTTGGCCGGGGCTGCTGTTTTGGGGGGTGCTGGGGGCTGTCGGCGGGGCTCTCCTGGGTCCCTCCAGAAAGAAGCCCTGGCCCCCAAATTTGCCCCAGCCCCGGGGGACCCCACCAACCTGGCTTCTGCAGTGGAAGTCTAGGATGTTGAGGCTGCGAGGGGAGCTAGGACACCCCCCGGGGCAACACCCTCCCTGCACAGATAGGGAACTGAGGCCTGGAAACGGAGAATGACACGGCCAAGGTCACACCCTGGCAGGACCAGGACAAGGAGGGAAGCTAACTGGGTGTTACGCGTGTGCTGGATGCCAAGCGCTCTGCAGCGCCAAGCACGGGGCTCTGAACGGCGCTGGACGCTGAGCTGGGGGCTGGGCAAGGAGGTCTTTGCCATCAGATGGACCAACCAGGGCTCCAAAGCCAGCCGTGATGCTTTCCAGCACAGTGACCTTGGCCATGGCCTTCTCTCTGACCTTCAGCTGGAGCCCATGGTGCCTCCCATGAGGACCAAGTCAATGCGTGCACTGCATTGCGGGGGTGGCTCTGTCACCAGCATCCTTCCCGTGTCCACTGCACTCACTCTTCTTGCCTCTTGGGGAATGACTTGGTGGTTGGATGATTCTGTCCTTGAAGAGGCTGGGGCACAGAACCCCCCCGGGTCTGCTCCCCAGGGCTCCCTTCTGAGACTCAGTTTCCTCACTGGTAAAATGAGAAAACCCACAGAATTATGGTCGGATTTCAATGAGTTAATGCGTGTGAAGCCCTGGGCAGAACACGGGGCACTGGGAGGTGCCCTCCCACCGCCATTGTGATGATGCCTTTTAGCTTTATGAGTATGTGCCCACCTGTCTCACTCCGAAGATTCCAGACGTCTCCAGGCCAAGATCCTGCGGTTCGTCTCAGAATGCCTCTTGGTCCCAACTTAAGGGAGTGAGGCTGAAAAGTGCCCAGTAGTCCCCCTGCTGAGGCAGATGGAGAGAAAGCCATCTGGAGAGGAGAAAAGAACCCCGGCCCTGTGGACGGACCCCCCACTTTTGCCTGAACTGAGGCTGGGAAGTAAGTTCTGGTATCTTTTGCAGACACCCAGGATGCCCCACTCCCCTCCCCCCCACCACCGTTTGCTGATTTTTTTAATTAGCAAAATGAGCCATCTTCATTGTTACAGCACAGAAGGTGTAAAGAAAATAGTAAAATCATCTCCCTCCCAACACCTCCCAATTCAACTCCCCGGATAACCAGCGTCCAGAGATTAATACTAAGACTTCCAGTTTCTTCTGTCAATAGAAGCCCATATAAATACTTCTTTTGATAAAAGTCGGGCAGTGCTATACATCCTGTTTGGCAATTTATTTTCCTTTACACATTACAGTCTCCTTTCCAGGTCTATACGTGTGGCGACCTCGCTCTTCCTCGTGACTGAATAGTGTTCCCTTGTGCGCATGCCCCTGCGCGCGGTGATCCAGTCCCCGGTGGATGGGCACAGAGGTTGGGTCCGCTCTTGCCCTCTCAGGGCTGCAGAGAACGGGCTGGCCCTCCGCAGCAGGCAGCGTTGTTGGCATCGGAGGGGCCGCTGTACTGAGGGTGCACGGGGAGGACAAGGGCGTCTGGGGAAGGCCCCCCCCCTCTTCCCCAGGAACAGGCTGGTTGGCGCCCTGCTAGGACCAGGGCTGGGTGGGGAAAATAGCCTCAGGGAAAGCAGGGTCCTGGGGGCCCAGCCCTCAACCCCGCAGGGGAAGGAAACCCCTCACCCGGCCCCCTGGGGGCCCCGGGATGTGGAAGCCGTGGGGAGAGGACCCAGTCTGGGCTGTTCCGGTCCTGTCCCTCCTCACCTCCCTCCCCTGACGAGGTGGAGTAGTCTGTGTCCCTCGGGGGAGGGGGCAGTAGCCAGCTCCCTCTCCTCCCCCTTCAGCACCTTCTGTGGCCCCCCAGTCCCTGCCTCCCTCTCCCCTCCAAACTGCCCCCGCCCACCAGAGGGGGACCCCAAACCTTGCATCCACGGAGAGAGCCTAAGTCAGCCAGAAGAGGCTCTGTGTGCAGCGAGGTGGGGCCTTTGTTCTGGATTTTGTTGTTTGTGCCTCGAAGGGAACATTCAGTGTGGCTTCTGGAGACAGGCTGACCCATGTTCAGTGACAGCTCCATCCATTCCAAGCTCCAAATCCTCGAGCCTCAATTTCCCAATCGTGGTACCCAACTTCCCCAGGGGGGGCACCGACAGCACCTGCTTCACAGGGGTGGTGGGAACTCCGTGAAGGGGTCCATGCGAAGCCTTCACGAGTCTCCTGACCCGCAACAAGTTCTCAATGAACGCCCGCTGTTGTCATTACTATTTTTGTTATTATTCCTAATCGTGATGTTTTCAGAAATCGGCAGTACAAAAAGACCGCCTCTGAGTTGGGTGTCAAAACCAAGAAAAAGTCTGCAGTGGTGTGTATGCTGTGGGTGGTGTGTGGTGAGTACGTGATGTACGGTGTGTGTGTGAGGGTGTTATGTTTGATGTGTGTGTGGTATGTGTGTTAAGTATGCAGTGTCTGGGGGGTGTGTTACATATGGTATGTGTGGGCAGCATATGTGAATGCGGTGTGCGGTATGCATGTGTGCATGTGTGTCCTATGTATGTCAGGCTGTCCTCACACCATCTTTTGTGCCCTCTGCCCCCTGCCAGGCACTCTCTCCATTATCTCGGGCCCCTGGACTCTGTCCCTCTCCCCGGGAATCACTGTCACACCTACATCTTCCTTGTTACTGAAGGGCAATCCTGTTGACCTGGTGGCCTGGGAAGACCCGAGGACAACCCTGGGAAGCCGAAGAGGCCCCCCTTCCCTAACTACTTCCCCATCCGGCCCCACCCCACAGCCTCTTTGAACACGGGTCCACATGGGCCTCATGTTCGGTGGGGTTTGGGTCAGCATCACCACTGGCTGTGGGAAGCTGCTTCTACCTCTCGGGCCTCAATTTCCCCATCTGGAAAACAAGGATAAGAACAATAAGGTCCTAAGATTGTTTAAGCTCCTCATTTGCTCCCAACAAACAAACAAACAAGCGAACAAACAAAACGAATGAACCAGAAAACGCTCAACCTTCCCAGAGGCATTGAGAGCAGGAAGAGCATGTGTCCAAGCAGGCAATCAGCACAGACTCACATACCGCACGGGCTCCTGGGATGGAGCGAGACTCTTCCTCTTCCTTTCCCCCAAGAGTTGTATTTATTGTAAGCCCCCTGCCCTCCTCAGTTCTGCGTGGCTCTGGCAGAATTCCTAGATTTGCAGGGCAGGGTGAGCCAGGTGGAGCTGGGCTGAAAGGTGGGGTGTGGGCTCCCCAAGGAATGGGCTCTTCCGACACCCTGGCAAGGGGTGCAGCTGGCTCACGGCTCCCCACCCCAACTGAGAACATTGCCACGGCCAACATTCATGTGCGTGCCCCATGGGCCATATCTTGAGCCAGCCCCTCCTCACCAAGTGTTTTCTCACCCCGGCTGCCGAGAAGAGAAGCAACAAGAGTAAGACCCCATATGCGTGTAGACCCTTAGGGCTTTTTCAAGGCATGTTCATAGATCTTGTTTATCATACTAGACAGTGAACAAGTCTCTTCCTCTCTCAAGGCCTCAGTTTTCTTATCTGTAAAATGGGGCTATGATGATGAGTCAATGAGCTAAGGATGTGAGGCTGCCGGCACAAAGCCCCACATCTGGTAAATCTTAACCAGTGTTAATTCTTGTGGTGGATGGTGCCACTGTTCCCAGTAATTCTGGACCCTAAGAAGGTGACACCTCCTTGCCCCAGGGTCAGCGACTCACGGCGCCTCCCTATGGACAGAGCATACTTCCACACCCACTGACGGCAGGCTTGGCCATGTGAATTGCTCTGACCAATGAAATGTGAGAAGAAGTGACCACATGCCAGTGCCTGGCAGAAGCCTGAAAAGCTATCCTGTGGTTATGCCAGCTCTCTGGCTCTTTTCTCTCAGGTTTACACGTCCTAGATAGGGGCTGCATCTTCAGCCTGGACCCCAAAATAAAGATAGCATGTGAAGCAGAGTGGTAGAGCAGAGGGGCAAGCAAACTGTGGGCAGCATTAAACCTGAATGAAGATAAACCTTGGCTATGATAATCTACTTATATTTAGGGGATGTTTGCTATGCAACATAACCTAGCAAAATCTGACCAATACAGAAATTGGCAGCAACAAAAATTTGTAGCACTGGCTCTAGGAGTAGGTAACAGGTGACAGGTGACAAGGAATCAGTTATTGGGGGTAGGAGAGATGGTGACCCATGTTATACAGTGGGAAACCTTTGGGAAGATTCTTGCCTACAATAACTTACAAAGCTGATACTATACTGCACTTGTGGCTTTAGCTGAAGAGCTTGGGAAACAGAAATGTCTACAAAGTCTTGGTTGCTTTTAGCTACATGTCATGGGCTGAATCAAGTCCCCCCAATTCATATGTTGAAGCCCTAACCCCCAGTACCTCAGAATGTGACTGTATTTGGAGACAGGTCCTTAAAGAGGTGATTAAGATAAAATGAAGTCTTCAGGGTGGGCTCTAATCTAACATGACTGGTATCCTTCTAAGAAGAGGAAATTTGCATACAAATGTGTACAGAGGAAAGGCGACGTGAAGACGGGGAGAATATGGCCCTCTACACACCAAGGAGAGAGGCCTGGAACAGACCCTTCCTTCCGGGCCTTCAGAAGGAACCAGCCCGCTGACACCTTGATTGTGAGAACCAGCCTCCAGAATTGTGAGAAAATAAAGTTCTGTTGTACTTTGTTACAGCAGCCCTAGCAAACTCATACACTGCCTTTCACAAGCACTACGGAAAAGAGATGCCCTCTGAAAGGAATTAGCCTGCTTGCAAGCAGGAAAGAAAGGGAAAGGGAAAATTCAGAAATTATGGGTTTGCAGGGTTGAAAAATGCAACGATTTCTCATCTCTAGCCAGTGAAAGAGAAAGAAAGCAGGAGCTCCACGAGCCCAGTGCCTAGAGGCCTGGAGCCCACGGGAGGATGCAGAGATGCCATTAGGGGAACGGGCCCCTGTAGGATGCTGAGTTTGGGTGTAATCACCTCATCCCCAGTGGAAAAAGGTGACATTCCCCACCCCTGCCCCAGCGGTTTGTCTTCCAGAAAACCTAGAGAGAAAACCCAGTCCCATTTTGGGAAAAGCCTGCTCTTTGCGTGACAAGTGGGCAAAACAGACCCAGTTCCTGCCCCTCTGGCAGTTACTTGATTCTGCAAATTCGAGTTACAAATGACATTTTAGTAAAATTTCTAATACATGGGTGTCTGGAATACATGATGTGATCTTGGAGCAGATAATGAGTTTTAATTTTAACTGTCTGTGTCCCCAGAAATGTATTGTTTGAGAAGTCTAATTGTAAATTTGAATCTTTATGTAGAGACTCTGCAAAATGGGTAATCCACAAATAATCAATAAAGAATATTCTAGACTTATGAAGAAATAATAAAACTAAGAAATGCTGGGGCTTCCCTGGTGGTGCAGCGGTTAAGAATCTGCCTGCTGGACTTCCCTGCTGGTGCAGTGGTTAAGAATCCACCTGCTAACGCAGGGGACACAGGTTCGAACCCTGGTCTGGGAAGATCCCACATGCCGCAAAGCAACTAAGCCCGTGCACCACAGCTACTGAGCCTGCGCTCTAGAGCCCACAAGCCACAGCTACTGCAGTCCGCGTGCCTAGAGCCCGTGCTCCGCAACAAGAGAAGCCACCACAATGAGAAACCCGCACACCGCAAGGAAGAGTAGCCCTCACTCGCCGCAAACAGAGAAAGCCCGTGCGCAGCAACGAAGACCCAATGCAGCCAAAAATAAATAAATAAAAATAAATAAATTTATTAAAAAAAAAAAAAAGAAATGACTTGGGTGATAGAGTCTAGTTAAGACCCAGTCTCAGGGTAAAGATTGCATAGGGGTACGACCAGTACTCTCTTGGTTAAAACCTCTGGTGAGCTCAAGATACCTGTGATAAAGTCTAGAGAGGCAAGTCTAGAAAAATTGGATGCATCTTTAGCATAAGAAGCTGAATGGCAACAAATAGAGAAAGGGTAACTAAGTTCTGAAGATGGTCACACTGTCAAAAGAGCTGCCAGTCTGGACTAAAAGAGTCTGTGACCGTTCACGACTTAAAACAGCATCTGGACCCCAAAGGGAGGAAAGCTGCTCAGCCCCATCGATGTGGCCAAGGAGGTGATGGGAAAGGAAGTCCTCCCGGAGGGCTACCCAGGGGCCACGGGGAACAGGGGGCTGGGAGCAGTTGTGAGGGAGCACAGATTGAAAAGTGTTTTCTTCACCTGGGGGAGGTGACCCGCACAGCGTCCACCCAGCGGGACTCAGAATTGCCATGTGCAGTGCCTGCGGCTTCCCTCCCAGCCCTCCCCCTTCTAAAGGAGCATGTCTGTGGGTTATCCTGTCCCTGTTCCACCCCTGAGTATCAGGTGTGTGGATGAGTTGCTAGGGCCGCCATAACAAATACCAGACTAGGAGGCTTAAACAGCAGAAATTTACTTTCTCACAGTTCTGGAGGCTGGAAGTCCAAGATTAAGGTGTCAGCAGGGTTCGTTTCTTCTGAGGCCTCTCTCCTGGGCTTGTAGACGGCCTTCTTCTCATTGTGTCCTCGCATGGTCTTTTCTCTGTGTGCACACACACGTGTCTGGTGTCTTTCTGTGTGTCCCTCTTCTTATAAGAACACTGGTGGGTTAGGCCCACCTTAAAGGCCTCATTTTAACTTAAGTACCTCTTGGGAATTCCCTGGCGGTCCAGTGGTTAGGACTCTGCACTTTCACTGCCGGGGCCCAGGTTCAATCCTTGGTCAGGGAACTAAGATCCTGCAAGCCGCATGGCACAGCCAAAAAACAAACAAACAAACAAACAAAACCCCAAAAGTAATTACCTCTTATAAGATATATCCAAACATGGTTACATTCTGAGATACTGATGGTTAGGACTCCAACATGCAAATTTTGGGGAGACACAATTCAGTGTATAACTGTGTGTGAGACCAGAAAACGTTACCCCATATACAGAGTTCCATATCAAGAGAAGCACGGGGCGTGGGGTGGCATTTACTCAGTTGCATTTAGCTGGCAGCTGGGCTGGAAGGTCCAAGAAGTCTTACTTTGTAGGTCTGGAACCTCAGTGCTACTCCACTGGCCCCTCTCTTTTCTCTCCGCCCCCCTCCCTCCCTCTCTCTCTTTCTCTCTCTCTCTCTCTCTTTCTCTCTCCCCCTCCCTCTCCTGGGCTTCCTCACAGCATGGTGGGTTTTTACATGGCGGCTGGCTTCCAAGAAGCAGCACTCCAGAAAGGGTGAATGCAGAGGCCTCAAATCTCAGAAGCTACGCAGCATCAGGTCGGCTCCATTCTGCTTTTCAAAGCCAATCCTGGGGCCAGCCCGGATTCAAGGGGAGAGGGAAAAAAACACCACCTAGGTCTTGATGGGAGGATGACAGAGAGCCTGCAGCCATCTTTAATCTCCCATATGCTCTAGAAAGGGCCATTACGCAAGCTCCATGTTCCATACAATACAAGTCCAATTGGTGAGAAGTCTACTCATCTAGAGCCCTTTATAGTTCTACATCCCTCCATTCTCAGATATTCAAAGTCCTTCAATGCATCCATTTTTCTAGAAGTAATACCTGGTGAGTCTGGCACCTCAAAACACCACCTATTCTTCCTCATCTGCAGAACTGTCTGAGGGCGGCAACCCAACCTCGGAAGTCACCCTAGTCTTCACAGTTGGGCTCAGATGCAGTGAAGCCCTGAGTCATGCTCTCCACAAGTGTGGGGGCATCGCCTGCCGGGGCTGAGTCCTGACCTTGGACCCCTCTGGGCCCTCACATGGGAACCCTGTGGCTCAGAGAGGTTATGTGACTTGCCCAAGGTCACTCAGCTAGGAAGTAGTAGCAGAGTCCGGATTTGAACCCATGGCTGTTTTGCTCCCAAGTTCTTAGCCGCTGGGGTCTCCTGCCTCACACTCTGTAAGTGGTCTACAGATATTTAAGATATTTAGTAAGTGGATAAATAAACTACTTGGTGTTTCCTTTGGCAACCTGGGAGGTTCTGGATGCAGTCACAGGGGTGTTTCAATCTCAAGAGTTGACTAGAAGTCTAGAAACTGGAGTTAAGGTAGGATGCATTAACCGGAATCCACTTTCCTCCCCTGCCCTCAGAGGAAAAGTGGGTGCTTTTAATGCAGAATATGGAAAATGTGCAAAAATAATAGCGACTTTGACATCTAATGAGAGCTCGCAGTGCCCAGCCACGGTCCTGAGAACCTTCCACAGATTAACTTCATTTACTTTTCCCAGGGACCTGATGAGGTTAGGGGGCATCATTATTCCCATTTTACTTATGAGGAAACTGAGGCACAGAGTAGGTTAAGTCTGTGCTTCTCAAACTATCCGTGGTGAAGGGACTTTCAGAAAAAAAATTTCCAATCTGTGGGAAATGATGCTTTTGTAATCTACACAGTCGCAATTGGATGTAGGCAGTGCCAAACTGCTATGGACGTTTCTAAATTATCGGTTTCTATGCTTCTCTTATCATGTCAACAAACAGTGTGTGGGCCAGCACCAGCCTGTGGACCACACTTTGGGTTGCACAGCATCAAGTGGCTTGCCAAAGGCTATCCAGCTGGTCAGTGATGGGGCCAGGATCTGGATCTGAATCCGGGCTCTTGACCACTCACTCTGTCAGCAGGAGGGATGGAGAAGGGTTTGGCCATTGAGTATAGATCATAATAAGTATCTGAGAAAAAAGCGAAAGAACACAGAGTGACTGAAAAGCCTATAGGTTGGTATCAGAAGTGTTAAGGAGTTTGTGCAAAATTCCAGAGCTACTATAGAGAGAACTGGGATGAGAGTAAAAGGGCTGCTGAGAGCTATTGCTGTGGGTTGTGAATTAGACCCCTTTGAAGTTCTTTGGGGAACAAGTGAATTCAGAAAACTCATTTAAATTACTTTCGACTGCTGGACTATTAAGTCACTCAGTGCTGAGACTGAGCTATGCGGAACCTCGGCTTTTATTTGGGTTATACCGACATGAGCTTAGGTTTCTGCACATCTCTTTCCACCCCCAAAGAATTTAAACCACCACCAAGTTGTGACCTACTGAGGGTTCAATGAGCACTTTTGGAATTAATGAGTAATGAACAAACAGGTAAATGGTCAGACATAAAGTCCTTCTTACAAGTCCATTGGGTGCAAGACTCCAAGAGAAAATGCTGGATATGGAGGACCAGGAGGGGAATCAAGCCCTCCAAATGTCAAAAGTGACCATCATTAAATGATAGGATTAAAAGTGGTCTTATTGTCTGTTTTGAGCTTATCTGTATTTTCTACAATATCTATAACAAGCATGTTTTACTCTTGTAGTAAAAATGAAGTTATCTGGGAGGGAATACACAGTCCCTACTTTAAGTGTGCCCCCAGTTCAGTTGGAGAAAAGATGGTCAGATCACTGAGAGCAAGGATCCAGGCAAACAGGAGGTGCTCAATACATGTTTGGGTTAAATTTCAGTCATGCACCAGAAGGAAGGAGACCCTTTCTGAGAAGGGCACTTTTCTTTATTTCTTTATCTCTTGCCCCCGTAGGTACCACTGTCCTTAGTCTGTAGGCTCACCGTGGGCAAGGCCATGTTGCCTGGACTGATGCCCCCCACCTAGCGTTGGGTCTGTAACAGCCACAGTTGGCCCCCATGTGGATGGCAAAGCCTATCTATCTGCGTGGTTTACTTCTCCTTCCAGTTCTCTGGTCTGTTCAGTTTCCAAGGGGACGAGGGATGGGGACAGCCTGGGGACCTCAGAGGACCAGGAGCAGAAGAGGCCGCCTGCTTTCCGTTCCTCAGGACCTCTGTGGCTGGCTGTGCCTGCAGCATGGCCTGTCTCCTTCCTTTCTTCTGATTTCCCATCACCTGGCTGGTCCCTTGGGGCAGAGTGCAGGGTCCTGGGGCCACAGTTCCAGCTTTTCTCCTCCTTCCCCTCCCAGCTCCTGTCTCTCCTCTTTCTGGCTGCCTCAGCTCCTGCTCAAGGTCAAGGAACAAACAGACCTTTCCCTGGAGCCAGCCACGGAGAGGACGCCTCCAGCTAGAATCCAATTCTGAGTCAGGGCCAGGGCTTTCTCTTTCCTGTGAATGTGAAGACAGGAAGGAAATTTTTTGTAGCCATAAAATCAGTGAAAAAAAAAAAAAAGTTTTGTAGGCAGAGAAGAGGCCAAGCAGTTGGCTTTGGTTTAAGGCACAAATAACACATGGAAATGGTCAGACCTGGGGAGGGAGGGTCTGGGGGTAAACTCGAATATTCTTGTAGCTTTCAGCAATATCTTCTTTTACCTGAGGGCCAACCAGGTGTTGGTCGTGGGATTGAGAACATGGGATGGCTCCCTGGCTTTTGGGGACAGAATGGGGGGTCTAAGTGGAGTCAAGTGTGGCGATGAGCAGGGAGTTGAAGACTCAGGATGTTTCTAGGCTTTGGGCCAAGACAGTCCAGTGGCTGGAGCCAGGACCATGGTTTTGGAGACCCAATATGAATAGCAATGAACTTGATGGATTTCTAATCTTAGAGGGATGAACCTGGAGCCCAGAGAAGGCAGCTCTGGCCAACTTGGGAAGGGTCTTATAGGCAATGACAGCGATTTAGGACTTTACCCAGAGGACAAAGAGAAGCCATGAAAGGTTTAAGTGGGAGAATCGAATGGTCAAGTTTCTAATGTAGAAAGATCTCTCTCATTGCACCGTGCACGTGGCCTCATGGAGAGCAAGCCTGGAGGAAGGGAGAGCAGCAAGGAGGCTGCTAGTCTGATCCAGGTTGGTGGCTGAGCAGGTGGAGAGAAGATTCAAGGTATGTCAGAGGTGGCATGACAGGTCTGGGTGACTGACTCACATGGCGGTGGCACTGGGGAGAGAGGAAGGGGAAGAGGATGGCGCCCAGGCTTTTGGGCAGAGTGATTGGGTGTATGGAAGGGGTTCCGCAGAGGAAGAAGGGGAGGATTTGGGGGCAGGATACATATTTTTATTTCTTGAATATTTTTTGAGCTTTGACCAAGTACCATGGGACAGAACACCAAGAAAGATAAGGCATAGCTCTGACCCAGAGAAGCCAGAATTCACACATATCAAGAAAAAGCCTGTAAGGGTGGGGCTGTAGGGATCTAACCCTGAGACATTGGGACTTCAGGGGATGGAGAGGTGGGGGAGGGCTGCAGGAACTGGATGGGCCTATTTGGAGGGGTCAGTGATGAACAGCTGCAGGACCACGACTTGGCCTTCCAGATCTTTCACACCCCTTCCCACGAGCCCGTGTGCCTGGCTCTATGCCAGGCAAGGCGTCCCAGCTTCATGCCCTCCCCCTGCTGCCCACTCCAGCCTCAGAGCTGGCCTCTCCCTGGCTCTCTGGTAAACTACTCTCTCTTAAGCGAAAACCAGAACGCGACCTGATGCTTCCCTAAGAGGCTTTTGTCTCTCGTCTCCCATCTAGTTGGGAAACACTCTCCGTTCCACATTTTACCTGGATCGCTTCTACCCATTCTTTATGTCTCAGCTTAGAGGGTCTTTGTCCTGGAAGCCTTTCCTGTCTCCTAAATCTGGGCTGGTTGTGCCTCTCCTGTGCTGAAGAAATATTCTTTGGGTGGATGCATGGGGAATGAATGGACATTTGGATGAGTGGATGAATGAATGAAAGAATGAATGGGGGAGATGAATGAATGGAGATGGGTGAATGGATGGGGGATGGATGGCTGAATAAATGAACTAATGGATGGATGGGTGAAGGGGATGATTGGTGAACTAGGTAGATGGATGGTTGGTAGATGAAGAGCAGAGGGTGAACTGGTTAGGTGGGAGGTAGGGTAGGTGGGATAGGTGAATAGGTAGGTGGGTTAGCGGATGGAGGTGGATGGAGAGTGGCGGGTGGGTGGAAAGGAGACTGGATGTAAAGGAAGGGAAAGGAGACGAGGCTGGCTCAGGCCTGTGGAAATTTGCGGAAGGCCCAGCGTGTCCAAGGCAGCAGTGGAGTCGGAATCTTGTTCTCCTTACTCCTCCCTCTGACCCCTCGGCTTCCTCAGAGCATTCAGCTCCCACATTGGAGGGACCCAGCTCCGGGCACCGCAGTCAGAGATGTAACTGGCACCAGGAACCTTCTTCCATTTTCCCTCTTTTTTATAACTCTTCATCTTGTGGATTTTTTCCCCAGCTGGTCTGATTATTGACAATGCCCTGAGTCTGGGGATGAACTAAGAGATTTCGGTCTCTCCATAGCCATTTTCCTCCCGCTTCCTTCCTTGCCTTCTGCATCCCCTTCCTCCTCTGCTGGGGCCTTCCAGCAGAGAGCCGAATACCCACCTGTGCTGCGCCGGTCCGCAAGCACAGCCTTAGCCAGCAGCGGCTCCCTGACCCCCGTTGCCCTTGGCCCCAACCAGCCCCGGTCCCTGCTGCCTGGTGCCCGGTCCCTGCTGCCTGGTGCCCGGTCCCTGCTGCCTGGTTCCCCGGTCCCTGCTGCCTGGTGCCCGCTCCCTGCTGCCTGGTGCCCGCCCCCGCCCGGCAGCTCCGATTTTCAGCTCGGGTTTGATCGCCTGCCAGGATCTCCCAAATGTCAGCTGCAACGTTAGCATCTTTAAGAGATCGCCCGAGGCGATCTTTAAGCAGGGAGGCTGGGGCCCCATGCTGATGAGAGGAGCGGCCTCCGAGCTGACAGCTCTGCCTGCTGCCTCCCAGCCACGGTTCTGGGAGCCTGTGGCCCCCCAGTCTTCGGGCCTGGACAGCACTTGGGTTTATTTTAAAGTCTGGATGAAGCAGGGCTTTGCCAGGAGTTGAGCTCGATCGCCATCACCTCCCCCTACCAGGGAGCCCCAGGAGGGAGACGGGGCCGGTGTTGTCACTGCTCTACCCCCAAGGCCAGCATGGGGCCTGACCCTGAGAAGGAGGGGATAAATATTTGTTAATCAAATGACTGCACGAGCGTCCTAAGCTGCCCCAAAGAGCAAATGCTGAACGGGGAGCTTTCTCCCTCACCTTCGCCTTGAGGGTGAGATGCTCAGGGTGAGGGGAGACGAGCAGAGGCTCCAGCCTTTGGAGTCAGACCGACAGATCCAGCATGTGGGAGCTGTGTGACTTTGGGAAAGTTGCTGGCACTCTCTGAGCCTTGGCTTTTTTTTTAAAAATAAATTTATGTGTTTATTTTTGGCTGCGTTGGGTCTTCGTTGCTGCGCGCGGGCTTTCTCTAGTTGCGGCGAGTGGGGGCTACTCAGCGGGGGCTACTCTTCCTTGCGGTGCGTGGCTTTCTCATTGCAGTGGTTTCTCTTGTTGTGGAGCACGGGCTCTAGGCGCGCAGGCTTCAGTAGTTGTGGCTCGCGGGCTCTAGAGCTCAGGCTCAGTAGTTGTGGCTGGCGGGCTCTAGAGTGCAGGCTCAGTAGTTGTGGCACACAGGCTTAGTTGCTCCGCGGCACGTGGGATCTTCCCGGACCAGGGCTCGAACCTGTGTCCCCTGCACTGGCAGGCAGATTCTTAACCACTGCGCCACCAGGGAGGTCCCTCGGAGCCTCGGCTTTATCATCAATGAAATGTGCAAGAGGATAGAATGCCAGCCACGTAGTTGTTGGGAGGATCCATGAGCTAATGAGATGGGAACACTGAGTACAGTGCCAGCACATAGTAGGGACTCAAGGGAGTCGGTCCCCTTCCTCTCTTTCCCCTCTCTGCCCCTCCGCTGCCCCTATGGCTTTGCAGGTGCTATTCCTTCTGCCGCGAAGGCCCTTCTCCAATCATCCTGGTCCTTCCAGATCCTGAGCGCCCCTGCCCTGGGACCCCTCCTCACCCGCTCAGTCCAGGCACAGTTGACACTCCTCCTCAGATCCCCCAGGACTGAGTTCGCGCCTGACACCCATGCAGTGTGACTGTGGTTTCTGTTCCAAGCCAAGGGTCAGCACATTTCTTGGGGGCAGAAAATATTTGTATTGATTTCTAGAGTCTTAAACAGGTCCTAGTACATAGCCAATGCAGAATGAATGAATGAATGAATGAATGAATGAATGCCTAGCTAGCTGGTCTGAGCAGAATCAAGGAATGTTTCTGGAAGGTTTTAGTAATAAGAGAGCCTCAAAGCCTCAAAGGCTGAGCCCTGCTAACACCTTCAAAAAACTCCCCATCGTGTTGGTGAAAGGCTGTTGCCTTTTCCCGAAATGCCACGTTTCTCTCGGATCCTCAGAACAAGGATGCTTATTCTCAGTTTTCAGTTGCCGTTTGTCACACAGCAGGTTGGAGGAAGGTGCTTGGTCCAGGCCATCCTTGTGATCCTTGGTCCCTGGACTGGTGGGTCCTGGCCCATCCCATGGCCGCCACTGGTGCCCATGGCACACTCCCCAGTGCCCCTGATGATCAATGTCCTTTGCAGAGTGGGAAGGCTATGGAAGTGACCTCCATATTGGTGACTTGGTCTATTTCCACATTTTTGAGGCCTCTCACTTGAGACTGAAATGCCCAGATGGGGAGGTGAAGTGACTCAGAAGACAAAAGGATTAAGAAGCACCTAGAGGCCAGATCCCACCCAAGTGGAGGCAAGCAGGGAAGGAGAGCAGCCTGAACCTCTTACACTGGAGTTGCGGTCTTGATGGGGACCAGTTGGAACTGGTGTGCTGAACTGGGGGATGGGGAATTGGTACACTTCCACAGAGAGGACAGGATCAGCACCCAGCTCACATAAGCATATGTTTAAAAACTAAAAGGTGAAGGAACCGGACTCAGAATGGTTATAGAATACAAATAGAATGAATAGATGAATGAATGGTGGGGGAGTAGTAGGTGGATGGATGGACACATGGGTGGGTGGTGGTTGGCTGGGTGATGGCTAGATGACTGGATGAGTTGATGGATGAATAGATGGGTAGATAAATGGATGGATGGATGTGTGGATGGGTGGATGGATGGATGGTGGATACATGAGTGGGTGGGTGGATGGGTGAAGAGATGGATGCGTAAATGGGAAGATGGATGCGTAAATGGGTTTATGCAGGGGTGGGTAGGGGAGTGGATAGGCGGATGGATGGATAGACGGAAGATGGGTGGATGGATGAGTAGATGCATGAGTGGGCGGATGAGTGGATGGATGGGTGGTGGATGGAGATGTAGATGGGGAGATGGACAAGTGAATGGGTTCATGGATGGGTGGGTGGGTAAGCGCATAAGTAGATGGATAGATGGATGAATAGATGGGAAGATGGATGAATGAGTGGGTAGGTGGGTGAGTGGATGGATGGGCAGATGATAGGATAGGAAGATGGATAGGGCGCAGGATAGGTGGATGGGTGAGTGGGTAGACAGAGGTAGCACTGGTGTAGAGCAAAGAGCAAACTGGTTGAGGGTTAGGGAATCTTGCCTTTGCCCTGATTCTCACCCTTATGCCCTATGGGCCTTGTGGTAGTCATCTGACCTTCTTGGACTTCAGCTTCCTTATCTGCCTAAAAGGGCAATAGTCCCCGCCCCCACCCACTACCCAGGGATCAGAAAAGATCCCTGGGCTGTGAGTACCCCCTGGCACCATGGCCTCTCCAACCCTCCTGACCAATCTCACCCTGCCCACGTGCCTGTCCTGTGCTGAGCTTCCTCTTTCCCGTGCCCAGGGAACTTCTGTGCAGTTTCCATCAATGCTTTCTAATAGAGGTCAAGGGAATTCTGTTCACAGCCAAGTCCAGCATGGGTAACACCCAGAGCCCTGAGTCTGGTCGAGCCTGGCTGATATGCGCTAGGGTTAAGAGGCCATCTCTGAGATCAAGAAGTGGCAGCTCTGGCACTCAGCGCGGTGGGACCTGAGGCAAGTCAACACCCCTCTCTGAGCCTCACTTTCCCCACCTGAAAACGGGGTTAGCAGCAGCCACCCAAGGAGGGTGCCTAAGAGGCCCCACGGCACAACACATGTGGGTGCTCAGCCCAGCACGGGGCCCAGGGCTGGGCTCGGAGAGGCATAGCTGCCCTTGCTACTATCTTCACCAGAACCAAATGCTGGCCCGAAGGGCTTGCTGTGGAATGAGCATCCCATGGGCGAAGGGCTGGCTGCACGCAGGCTTGTGGAATGGGGAAGTTTCCGGGAGTCAAGACCCCCCTGGTACAGGCAGGCTCACAGCCACAGTAGCCAGCTCGGATGACAGCTCTGTGTGGTGGCTTTGTGGCTTCACATGTACCTCATTCTGGACAACCCACAGCCTGGCGCTTCCCGTTACCAGCTGGGTGACCCTGGGCAAGCGACCTCCCCTCTCTGCGTCTTGTTTTCCTCACCTATAAAAGGTGGGCTTCGGAGTTACCGGTGTGCTTTCTCATTTGCCTCCCAGCAAGGCGGTGGGGCCAGCACCCTTCACCGCTGGAGACGCAGATGCTGGGGTCCAAAGAGGTTCTGCATCGACTTCAGTGCGGAGCCAGGATAAGAATGCAGCCCCCTCCCGAGCGCCCAACCTGCCCTAAGTATTCTAGCTGAAGCCTTGAGCTGAACTTTGGGCTCTGGGGCCCCCATCCCTCTTATTACCGCTACTCCCTGCCAACGCCTGGCATTTCCCGGCCAGTGGTGGAGTCCTTGCTGTGAGCTGGCGGGGGCGCGGGGGGTGGGGCTCTCCTTGCCATGGAGCCTTGAGAGACTGCCCCCCAGGGGACCCCCCAACACCCGCAGACCCAAGGGGCACCCACAGAGTCCGTGGGAGTTTGGGCAGCCCAAGTGACATGGTTGTTGGGTCAGTGCCCCCTCAGATCTGAGTGACCTGGGCTTGGGAGAGGTGCCGGGGGACAGGAATGGGGACCCAGGGCCCCCGGGGGTGGCAGCAGTGCAAGGTCCCAGCCCCCACCAGCCCTAGGGTCCCTCCTCCCCTTCCCCAACTGCTGCAGACTCTGGTTAAAATGGCATGCCACCATCTGTCATCCTTCCCCCACTCCATGGGCTGGCTGTGACTCTGACTCGGGGACTTCCTTGCCTGTAAACAGGAGGCAGGCAGGTCCCCAGGGCCAGGGGGGTGATGGGCCTGATGCTGGCCCAGGGCTGCTGAGCTGGGGAGGAGCCCATGGGTGAGTGGGCAGGATACCAGGTACCAGGAGGTCTCCAAGCCCTCCTGCAGTGGTGCCCCTACTCCCCAGGGGTCCCTCGGTGACCCTGTCTCCCATCTGCACCCACCCCCTTCCCTGAGCTCCTCCAGCTCCCTGGATCGCTCACATCCTCCCCGCCTTGCTTCTGCTGTGTTTAGAGAATTTCAAATCAATACCTGGGTCTGAGAGCGTTGATGGACCCTCCCTAACGAGGGTTGCCTCCCTGGGCAGCCTGCATCCCGCCCCAGGCATCTTTGCTTTATAACCAGGAAAACGGAGGCCAGAAAGCAGGGCAGTGGGAGAGCTGGGGGTGGACCAGGACCCGGCCCTGGCCCTGGCCCTGGCTTCAGCTTTGCCTCGCAGTCAGAAGCAGCAAGGAGGAGGGAGGGAGGGGTGACACAGAGGTGAAAGGCTCTGAAACTGTAAACAAGCCTCCTGGCCTTACTTTTCCCATCTGGGGAATGGGGGAGTCAAGGCTTCTCGGAAAGAGTATCTTCTGAGCCAGAGAGCACACGGGGACTCGTTCTTATCTCCTAAAGCCCGGCAACTTGGGAGGGGCAGCACTGCGGGTGGGGGCGGTGAAGGGGATTCCTTCTGGGAAAGAATCAGCTCGGGTCAGCCCCCTCCACGGTCCTCCCCCGCCCCAGTTCTGCAGCTTCTCCCTCCCCCCACCACAGGGCTGCCAGCTGCCCCCTCCCCTCCCCACCTTCTGACTGCCAGCTCCTCCCCGCAAAGCCCCTAGACCCCAGCTGCAGTGTTTTTACAGCTTTGCCCAGCCGCTCAGCCCCTCTCCTCTCCCTCCCCCTCCTCCTCCCTCCGCCTCCATCTCTCCCCCTCTCTCTCATCCATCCTCTCCCCCTCCTCCCCTTCATCTTTCTCCCTCTGTTCTCCCCTCTCCATCCTCTCCCCCCTCCTCCCCTCCGCCTCCCCCTTCCTCCCTCCTCCTTCCCCCCTCCCTCTATCCTCTCTCCTCCTCCCCCCCCCCTTCCTCCCTCCCGAGCTCTCCCTCCCTCCCTCTCTCCGGGGGAAGAAAGGTCACCGTGCAGCTGATTACTCAGAGCTCAGTTGCTGTAGCAACCGGCGGGGGAAGTGGGACAGGCTGTCTTTGAGGACGCGTGAGGTCGGCCGCGGGCGGCTGGAGCCGGCGCGGGCCTCTGTGCTCCTGCGAGCGGGAAGCTGCCGGCAGCCCGGCTCCTCGGCCGCCGCGGGCCCGGCTCCGGGGTTTTTTAAAAAAGAATTCCTGCTCCCCTCTCGCACCCCTCCCCGCCTCCTTCCCGCCTCCCTGGGGTCTGGAAGGAGAGGTTCGCCCCCTCCTCGGTTTGGCTGCTTCTCTCTGGTCGTCTGGTCTCTGTCTCTCCCCCTCTGCCAGGTTCTGATGGCTTCTTTCCTTCTCGTTCTGTCCCAGAGCTCAAAGGCACAAGCCCCTTCCCCGCACACGCGCGCGCATGGACGCGAGAGCGCGCGCACACACACTCCCGACCACACTCCTCTCTCACCAGCTGGGTAAGAAGACCAGTGAAACCCTCAGCATCTCCATCCCCAGCCTTTGTCATGGGCCTGGGAGGCTCCAGGCTTCCTCAGCACAGCCAGAGACAAGAACCCACGGAGGGTCTGGCCCGCTGCTCCCTGGGCACGGCGGCATCCGCCAGGCACCCACTGTGTGCCCAGCTCTGCCCTCCAGGAGCTGGGGCGGGGGCTGGGGAAGGCAGCGCTCTGCTCAGAAAGGAAGCCGGCCCCGTGGGGGGGAGGGGGGATTGCGTCCCAGCCCCCTGCTCTGGCTTGGTCCTTCTCCTGCAGCTCAGAAGCACAGGCGCAAGACCTGCTGTGACAGAGGGTCCTGGAGGTGAGGGACGCAGGCTCTGTAGTGCCCCACCCTCCTCTGGGACCCTCCTCCACTGTTAGTGGGAATGTAAAGTGGTTCAACCACTTTGGAAAACATTTGGCAGCTTTTTCAAAAGTGAAGCATACACCTTCTGTATGGTCAGGCCATTCCCCTCCTAGGCATTTATCCCAGAGAAATGCAAACTTAGGTCCACGCAGGCTTGGACACGAATGTTCATAGCAGCTGCATTTGTAACAGGCAAAACTGGAACCAACCCAAATGTCCATCAGCAAAAGACTGGCTCCGCAGGTCCTGGGCATCCCTACGATGGGACAGGACTCCGTAAACAATAAGAAGAAATGAACTGCCCATACTGCAGCAACGTGGAAGAAACTCAAGGTCATGATGCTGAGTGAGAGGAGCCAGGAGACAAAGAGTGCATGCTCTGCATACGTTTCTAGTACATTCTAGAAAGTGCCAACTAACCTATAGTGACAAAGCAGCTCAGTGGTTGCCGGGGGACACTGGGCGCTAGGAGGTCCCACGAAAAGTCACAAGAAAAGTTTTGGAGGGGGGTGGATGTGTTCACTGTCTTGATGGTAGTGACGGTTTTATGGGTGTATACATATGCCGAAATGCTATTTTTTTTTTTTGGCCATGCCACGCGGCTTGCAGGATCTCAATTCCCCAACCAGGGATTGAACGTGGGCCACAGCAGGGAAAGCCCGGCATCCTAACTAACCACTAGGCCACCAGGGAACTCCCCGAAACGCAGTTTGAATGTGTGCAGTTATTGTATGTCCATTATACCTCAATAAATTGAAAAAAATTCCTGCTCTGCCACTCACTGGCTGAGTGACCTTGGGTGGGTCACCTCACTTCTCCAAGCTTCAATTATGAAAATGGAATAATGATAGTGGTAACCTCACGGGATGGCTATGAGGATTCAATTACATAATGTTAGCTCATCACTCAGCTCCATCCCAACCAAACCAAGGGGGCCCCATCCAGGGCAGAGAAGAGCAGCACTGGGGGACCTGCCTGAAGTTCCCTGTTTTGGTTTGTCCCCCGCTCACTCACTCATGCCTTGGCAATGAGAAGGGGAGCCCCTGATCCATGCTGGGCCTGGCCACTTCCTGGGTAAACAAGGGTGAAACCAGCCCTAACCCCATCCTCATGGGTACATAGTCTGGGGCAGTTACAACACGAGGAAGAGAGATCCAGGCACTTGCAAAGGCCCTGTGGCTGGTGGGAGCCCTGTATGTCCCAGAAGCTGAAACGCAGGCAGCAAGAGGTGCACAGACAGGCCCCATCGTGTGACCTCTCGCAGGCCCTGCCAAGGAGTTTGCAAGCCTCCTGAGGGCTGCCACGCTCCTGTGTGTGGTTTGTAGGGGACTGTAGTGTTGGCTCCACCTCCTTGCAAATTCCAGCTCTCAGCTCACCTCCACTTTCTCTAAGCCTCAAATTCCCCATCTGGCAAATGGGAGTGATGATCCCTTATGGGACCTGGCCCGGTGCTCAGTGGTTAGGGGTCTGGGTTGTGTCTGACTCTTTTGTCAGGTTTGCCACACTGTGTTCTAATTCGTGGACTCTGGATAGCTTGCCTGGCCCAAATGTGGGCTCCTGGGGGCTGCATTTGCAGCCTTCTCCCCTCTGAGCCTCTGTGCCTGGCACAGAGCAGGCACCCAATAAATATCTCAGGATGTGAATAATCAAGGCACCCATGCAGGATAGAGGGTCTACGCTCTGGCTGAAAGACAGACTACTTCTGTGGGTGGGCACATGTGGCCCCCAGCAAGTTCTCAAAAGGTATTAAGTTGAGACCACCTTACCCTCCACCCTCAGCCTTGGTCTGAGGACTTCTCTCAAGCTGAGAGTAAGTGTGGGGACAGTTTTCTTGGGGTTCCGAGCTATGGTTAGTTTTGGTCCTTTGACTGCGAATGACTTTGACCAGCCAGGTCGTCACCTTTACTCACTTGAGGAGGCCCTGGAGAGGACGAAGTTCTGAACACCCACCCTGACCCTGGACCAGCTGCCCAGACCGTCAAGGGGGATGGAGTTGACATGAGAGATTCCCACCAGGCATCTCATGCCCAGAGAGGGGGCAGGCCTGGGCCAGGTACACAGGGAGGCCATGCCAGCGCCTGCCTTGGACTCACCGTCCAGTGCTCTTCCCACAGGGCTGGGCCAGGCTGCAGGCTAGCTGCCCGATTCCTTTTTTGCCACCGAGGCTCACACCAGAGCTTCCCAGATTTGCACCAGGGCGGGGGGAGTAAAGCATTATGTTGAGACGCTCACAGAGTTCGCCAGGAAGGCGGCGGGCTCTGGCCTCTGAGTGGCTCACGTTTCCACCACCCCTTTCAAAGCTCCTGACCCCCTGCGCCTGCCCTAGGAGCTGAGGGAGAGCCAGGGCCAGAGGGAGCCTGAAGCCACAGTCCCGACACCATGGAGCCTCCGAGGCTCTCCCTTGACTTGGCCGAGCAGTGCACCCACCCCACCCCACCCCCCAGCCCCGATGGCTATGGTCTCAGAGAGAAGCTTAATGGAGAAAATCTCACCAAGTACCACTAGCCTTGGCCTCAGAGGCTAACCAACCCCCCCGCATGCTCTGTGACCACGGCCACATCACTGTCTCTCCCTCTCTGACCCACCTTTTCCGAAAGCTGGGCCTGCATCACTCACCTGCAGGGTGCTGGTACCACAAACACCCCGAAAAGCAGTCATTACTGTTAAGAAGCCCATTTTCTGGAGAAAGAACCGAGGCCTGAGGGGTCTAGGTGAAGTGCCCAAAGCCAGCCAGGTGGTGACTGATGATACGTACAGCCAGAATCCGGGGTTCCCACCCCAGCTCCGGTATGACTGTGTGACCTTGAGCAAGTCACGGCACCCCCTCAGAGCCTCAGTTTCCTCATCTGTGACCTGGGGATGATAAAGGGACAGAATGAGCTTGAGCAAAGGTGGTTCTCGGCACGGAGCACGACACCGTCACCAGTATGATTGTCTGTGGGCAGAGCCCTCCCAGTGCCCTCCAGCTGCTCTTCCATTTGTGGCAGTGGCTCAGGATCTTCCATGGGACCATGCTGGGGCCCAGAAGATGGGAGGTTACATTTGCTGTGACAATGGCTCCAGGAGCTGCCTCCTTCTCTCTCCAGCACACATACCCCAGAGGCCTGAGCACGACCCACCAATCCTCCCAGCCGGCCCTTGAACCTTCTCCCAGGCACCTACTGTGTGTGGGCATAGAGAGGCCCTGAAGAGGAGGACCTGTCCAGTGTGGTCAGGCGTGTGATGGGGGAGGGGGCAGGGTCTAGGGATGCCTTAGGAGAAGAGGGCTAACCTGAAACCCAAAGCTTGAGTAGCAGTCAGCCAGGCAGAAGCTGTGGGGATGCTCCCGGCAAAGGACACATAGCACGTGCAAAGGCCCAGGGGGCGAGAATGAAACAGAGCTAATTCAAACAATTGAAAAATATTCAGTTTCAGAAGCCGAGAGCTACGGAAAGTATCACTGAAGGATGGAGGTAGAGAGGTCAGCCTGGGTTGGGCCATTCCCGGGCTTATGTTAGTTTCAATGTTATACTGAGGGTAATGGGGAGCCATGGAAGGTTTTAGGCAGAGGAGTGACACATTCAGAAGAACCTTCCAGAAAGATTGCTCTGGCTGCCCCGAGCAGAAGGGACTGCAGGGACAAAGGGAGAAGCAGGGAGACCAGCGGGGTGGCTGCTGCAGATGTCCAGGCAAGAAATAATGGGGGGCCAGACTGGAGCAGCAGAGGGAGGGGCAGAGCAGACTGACGGGAAGGACCTAAAGGGTAGATTTGCTGGACAAGGGGAGGAGGGAGGAGGGGGAAGAGGGTGGACCGTGGGGTGGATGGCGGGGTCGTCTCTGAGGCCACGCGGAGAAGCAGGCAGGGTGGTATCTTCAGCGCCCGGGGTCCCACAGCGCCGGCTGCCTCATGGTACAGCCCTGACCCTAAAACCGCCCTCCTCGGCCCCCAGGGGAGCTGTCCTCATGGAAACCAGGAGTCTCTGGCAGGTAGAGGGCCTCATGGGTAAACAGCCGGCAGTCGTGGGGGCCGATCCCAGGGTACAGGGGGCACCACCTGCAGCCAGCAGAGCATCCAAACCTCAGCTTCCCGGGATGAGGCATCCAGGGCAAAGCGGAGTGAGGAGGGTCTGTCTCCAACCCTGGCGGATGTTCCCTCTGCCTCCGGTTTCCTCCTCTCTGAGACAGACAGATGCAGATGGACAGACTGGCCGCCAGCCCCTGAGGGCCCAGATGGCTGGGCAAACACTGCACGGGGCCTCCACTGATCACAAAGAACGAGGACATGGGGTGGGGCTGTGGCTCCCAGGGAGCCTGTCATCTGGGGGTCGCCCCACTTATGGGGGGAGTTTCTCACCCCAACCTCAGGCCCTTCTCTGTCCCAAGTGCTGAAAAGTGAAGGTCCCAAAACTCAGGGTCCTCCCTGACCCCCACACCGGTCATAAGCAAGTCCTGTTGGCTCTGTCACCAAATCTGTCCCCTGTCCCTCCCCACAGCCACCCCGAGGTCCAGCCTCTCCATCCACCCCCCGGAGAGGCACACCAGCCTCCTCAGGGCCTCCCTGCCTCCGCCTCCCCCTTCCCCGGGGCCTCCCACTCAGTGCAGCCCCAGGGAAGCCCACAGTGCCTTCAAAGACATGACTGGGTTCACGTCTGACCCCCAGTGGCTTCGCATTGTACCCAGAAGGGCATCGGACTCTGTGCCCACAGCACCAGCCCACGCACGACTCTGCCTCGGTCCCCATCTTCCTTGGTCCCCATCTTCCGTCCCTCCCTCCATCTCACACACAGGCTGCCCTCCTCCCCTCCTCCAGGCCTTTACACTTGCCGTTCCCGATACTCGGAGACCCTCTCCGCAGGCCTTCCGGGCCTCCTCGTATTGATCCTTCCGGCCTTAGCCCACAGGTCATCTCCTCAGGGAGGCACCGGCCCAACCGCATTCACTCCACTGCTTTCCTCCCCATCAGCACAGATTCACAGCGCGTAGCAAGCCTGACCTACGCCTACGCCGTTCGCGTGCTCTCCGTGTGTGTCGTCGGCTGCCCTGCAGGAAGCTCCCTGTGGAGAGACACTGGGCTCACCTGCGTACCCTGTTGCCCACATGGTATCTGAGTGAATGAATGAGTGAGCGTGTGAATGAGTGAGCATGTGAATGAGTGCGTGAATGATTGAGAGAGTGAGTGAATGAATAAGTGAATGAGTACATGGACGGATGGACGGATGGATGGAACGGCCGCCTCTGCGTTGGGGGAAGAAAAGGTGGTGGCCCAGGGCTGTGAAGATACTGCCCTGCCCGCTTCTCCCCCTGCCCCCGCCGTGGCCTGTTTCAGAGATGACCCCACCATCCCCCCCACTGTCCGCCCTCTTCCCCCTCCTCCCTCATTCTGGAGGCCCCAGGAGGGGATGGGGCAGAAAGGAGGCCTCTCTCTGAATCCACACAGCTACCTCTGAAGGGCCTCCCCTGGAGGTGGGCCTCCACCTGCCTTCCTGACCGTTTCCCACCCTCCCACCCTGCCAGCCACCCGCTGGAACTACTGAAGCCAGAGCACAGAAAGGGCGGGTCCCTCACCTCGTGCAGCACCCCAACCCCCATTCCTTCACCAAGAGGTGGAACAGTGTGGTGCCTGAACTCAGGCAAACAAGGTTCAGAACCCAGCTCTGCCATCGTCAAGCTGCAGGGCCCTGGGCAAGCTTCTTCATCTCTCCGTGCCTCCATTTTCTTGTCTATAAAATGGGGAGAATAACCGTACCTCCCTCACAGGGCCAGAGTGAGGAGTCCGCAGATTCCCGCCCGGCACAAAGAGTTGAGCTGGTGTGCACAGCGTGTGGTAAGTGCTCAGTAAATGGCAGCCCCTCGACAGCATCAGCCCCCCTCGACAGCATCAGCCCCCCTCGACAGCATCAGCCGGGCTCCTGCCCTGAGCCAGGCCTGGGGAGTCGTGCCAGGTGAAGGGCAGAGACCTGTGTTTGGAGGCCAAGGCCCTGTTTTCTTTCTGACCAACAATGCACACCCATCTCCCTTCAGAATCCCCTTGGTGTGGGATGGGCGGTCATCCCTCGGGGTGGGAGCTCCGTGAGGGCAGGGACCATGGCTGTCTTTTTCACTTTGTGGGCCCCGCACAGGCCTGGAGCCTGTGAACAAATGCTGAATGCTGAATGAGTGAGTGAATGAATGAATGAATGAGGCCAGAATCCATCTGTCTCCCAAGGCAGCATCCCAAGAGAAGCCCACGTTGGCTCCAACCCCTGCGGGGTCACCAGCCCAACAGCGGAGCTTGCCAGTATTGCCAACGGTTCGGAGGCTTCTAAGAGTCTCTTGACAAAAGGATCAAAGGAAGCAGATGACAGAAGGGCAGGAAATGGCTGCTGGTGGGGTGGGGATGCAGAGGCACCCCAGGCCGGGATGAAAGAGGCACAGGAAAAGGACACAGATGGACCAGCCATGGGGTGGGGGTGGGGGGATGACAGGATGTGGACAGAGGGTCTCAGCCACTTCCCTTTGCACAGAGGATGAACTTGATGGTTTTCTCCTCTGTGAAGGACCCTCCTTTCTGCCCCCAACAAGCAGCATCCAGCCCTGGGCCTGGCACCCAGAGAATACCCAGAAAATGTTTGCTGAATCACCGTGTGCATGTATGCATGAATGATTGAATGAAAGTTTTTGTCAGCTCTTCCTGAGCTTTCCAGTGGTCAAGGAGAGTGGGTCAGTCCAGGGAATTTTGACATAAAAGTGCAGAGCAAACCCCTTGTTGTTTCAAGGAGAACATTAACAATAGTTATGACTAGCCAATATTTTATAATAACAATAAATGGAGTATAACTTTTAAAAATTGTGAGTCGCTGTACTGGACACCTGTCACTTATATAATGTTGTACATCAACTACACTTCAAGACAAAAAGAAAAAGAAAACAACAATAGCTGTTATTCCAGCCAGAGCTTACTAAGCAGTTACTATATGTTAGGAGCTCAGTATCTCTGCATTATTTCCCCATGATCTCAGTGACTCCTTTTGCCATACTCTGTGAAGCGTTGTTAGTTTCCAGATGAGGAAACTGAAACTCCAGAAGAAGCAGGGAGGAGGTGGGAGTAGAAAAAATAAAAAAGACGCAGGATCTTGTTCTGAGCCACCAGCAAGTCAGTGACAGAGCTGAAATTAAAATTAGTCCTTCAAAGTCTCTGAACTCTGCTCTTTATTTATTTATTTATGGCTGCGTTGGGTCTTTGTTGCTGCAGGCGGGCTTTCTCTAGTTGCTGTGAGCCGGAGCTACTCTTCGCTGCGGTGCGCAGGCTTCTCATTGCGGTGGCTTCTCTCGTTGCGGAGCGCGGGCTCTAGGTGCGCAGGCTTCATTAGTTGTGGCACGCAGCCTCAATACTTGTGGCGCACGGGCTTAGTTGCTCTGCAGCATGTGGGATCTTCCCGGACCAGGGATCGAACCCGTGTCCCCTGCATTGGCAGGTGGATTCTTAACCACGGTGCCACCAGGGAAGTCCCTGAACTCTGCTCTTAAATACACATTCTTAGGCTGACAGCAAAACGCCCTCTTCGCTCATCCAGCCATTCATTCATTTATTCATTCACTCATTCCGCAGGCAATTACTAGACTCCTCAGCATGCTGCCACACCCTGTGCTGGGCACTAGGGCTATGCCAATGAATGAAATAGGCACAGTCCCTGCTGGCTCAGGACTCCTCGTCTGGAGGGCAGTGCTTCACCCAACAATGAATTCATCATGATTTGGAAAGTGCTGGGAAGGAGAAAGCTGGAATGCAATGCAAAGCCAGCTGACACGCAGGGGACCTGCCCAATCTGGGGGCCTCGGAAAACGCTTAGCGTGCAGACTGTGGGATGGGAGGGCATCGCCAGCAGGGAGGTGTGGACAGGTGGGGGGCAGGCAAAGTGTGGAACGGATGGAAGAAAATAATAGTCATAATCCTGGTCTGAGTAGGCACCGTTCATTGAGCTCCTCCTCTCCACAAGCACCTTGCGTGGATTATTTTATAAATCTTTAACAGTAAGATGGAGGGACGGGTGCCCTTCTCATCCCCACTGTGATCGGAGAGGTCGGCTCACGCAGCTGCTAAGAGGCAGAGCCAGGATCTATCTGATCTGGGGCTCTCAGCTCCTGAGTGTGAACCCAGCCTCTGCAGAAGAGAGCCTCCTGATCCATGGCTGGGGGTGAGCTGGACCCGCGGGGGCACAGTGCCCACCGGAGGTCGTGCTTGCTCCTCCTCCTGTGTCGCCTACCAGCCCTCCTTGGGCTGAGAAGGGCTTCGTGTCCAGAGGGCAGTATTTAGGGAGGAAATGTCTCTAAGCTCAAACCAGCCAGTGCCGCATTCGGAGGGTGTGGAACGAAGACACCTGCCAGGTCTTCTGCCCAGGCTTTCAGAGCCTGAGCGCTGCAAGGTGGACCCCAGCCCCAACCCTTGGCTGGCAGAGGTTGCCATGCTCCGTTGAGGCAGCCGTGCAGCAGAGCTGCAAGGCCCCCAGTGTCACCCATCTCTCCATGTCCCCAAGCCCTGAAGACAAGGCCACTTTCCTGTTCTTTCTTTGAAAGGAAAGAGGAGGCCTGAGATCCTCCCCAGCCTGGGCTGTGGGTCCTGAGGGGTTGGGTGGAGGATTGCTGTCTCTCAGTGCTTCTCTCCATCACCTAGAGGATGCAGGGCATGCGATGGAGGCCCCCACGAAGCAGCCAGAGCAGTTCCAGGGCTTGGTTCTCAGCGGGTCTCTGTATCCCTTGGGAAAGTGCAAAGCACTCACCTGTGACACCAGTGATAACAGCGCACATTTCCTGAGCACCAGCCACGTGCTGAGTGCTTCCCCCAGAGTACCTCCCTGAATCCTACGTGGCAGAGGCTGCTGGCTGCTGCCCAGTATCCATTCTGCCATCTCCCCTTTAGTAACAGAACACCCTCTCCCGGGATTTACTGAGGCACAGGGCTGCCAGGCTAAATACTACATTTCCCAGTCTCCCTTGCAGCTAGTCATGGTCATGTGATCAGTTATGGCCAATGGGATACAAGAGAGGTGATCTATGCACTGTCCAGCTCTCCCTTAAAAGGGAGGAGTGGTCTCCATCTCCTGGGTCCCCCCAACACACACAGGAAAGAATGGGAAGGGGGAGGTGGTGGCCATCTTCCACCTTGTGGATGGAGGCAATCCCCGATGGGATGGAAGAGACAGAGAGAGTCCAGACCCTGGACTGGCTCCCAGCACAGAGCCCCCTAGATTGACATGTGAAGGAAATCGGCTCCTCTCTCCTTTAGCTGCTGTTCCCTGGGTTCTGCTAGAGCAGCCAGGCTGCATCCTAACAGGAGACACGGAGGGTCCCAGAGGGAGGGCCACGTCTGCTGGAGAATGGTGAAGCCGAGATCTGAACTCAGGACAGGAAACGGCTGACCCGGAGCCTGCGCTCAAAGCTGCTGCACATAGCAGGTGCTCAGTACATGATTTTCAGGCAGATAGATGAATAAATGAATGGGGGGCTTTCTAGGGAGGATCTAACACTGGAAGAACTGATTGCTCTGGGCCCTAAATACTGGTCAGTTTCCCTGATAGGAGCCTCAGCACTTACTTCTAATCTCTATGCCCAAAGATGGTCATGGTGGCATTGTCCTCCAGTTTATAAAGAGCTGCTTCACATTCACTGTCACCTTTAACCGTGACCCCCTCCTGTGAGGTCAGCGGGGAAGCATCGTTATTATCCCCATTACAGGTGAGCAGACAATCCCCGCACATGTCACCTGCACATAGTAACCACTTGACACGCGGCAGGTCTTCTCATTCCTTTAACAATGTTTTCTTATTAATATGCTACCACTAATAACTTCTAAAATATCACTTTTAAAGAGGAGTAGGATGTGGGAGTGCATAGGAGAAGCCCACGTGGAGGATTGAGACATCTCTTCCTCTCTTCGATACCTGTTTCCCCTGGTATAAAATGAGGGAATTGGAGGAGATGGTCCCCTCTCCCTATTCCCATGCCAGTTTCTGCTGCTGTGTACCCCTGGGGTTGGGAGTGGCCAGGGTCCCTGGCCACTGAGGGCAGAAGCAGCCCCACTGATGGAGGGCAGCATGTTTCTTCTTGGACCTCTGCTGGCATTTCCCAGCTCACTTCCTGAGCCTGGCTCTGAGTCCTGGGTCACATGTCAGCTCTCAGTGTCCTCATCTGTAAAATGGGAATGATAGTAAAAGTAAGGACATTGCTTGTATGACTGTCATGTCAATTATACAGGTTTATATATAAAGTGCTTAGCATAGAGTCTGTCTCAGTAAGTGCTCAGTTCATGCTATGGGTATTACGGTTATTGATTGTCAGTTATCACTACTATTATTATTAATCACTATCATGAAGAGCTAATGAGCATTTACAGATGACTGCAAGAGAAAGTAGCACACCTTAATGTCAAAGAAATGGCAGCTCTGCTGGAAGGCCAAGGGCTGGGGGCTTGGTTCCATGCCCCTGGGTGCCTCTCCAGGGTCTGTGGGTTCCCAGTCTGGGCACCTTAACCTGTGGCTACCTTCTCTCTCTGTTAATTTTTCCCATCTGCCCTGCTTGGGCAGGTCAGTTATGTTAAGAATGGAAATTCCCGAAGTCTCAACATTGAAAAAGATCTCAAGGTTGCCTCAGCCAATCCTTTTCCGGAGTCATGGCTCTGTACATACACACAGACATATGCCCTACTTGTCCTTGAATACCTCCGCAGGTGGGGCACTCACTACCTACAAGTCTGCCCTGACAATTAGACAGTTTATCTTGTGAGGCAAAACAGACCCCTCTGGGTGACCTCCCTTAGTTCTGCCTTCTGGGTCTTCCCAGAATAAGTCCACACCCTCTGCCCCAACTAGCTCCTCAGGCACCAGGAACAGAGGCCACTAAATCAGCTCCTCCCCACCTGACACCTCCCCAGTGCCTTGATCACCCTACTGGAGCAGGAGAGGGTTAGGCTGCGTTTGCACAGAGCACTGGCCCGGGGGTTGGGGGGGTGGGGAATCACATGATATAGTCCTGCAGATAGCCCAGGGAGCCACGCTGGCCTGCAGTGCCAGCCTGCCTGCCTACCACCAGCCCTGGTTCCCTCCTCTTGCTGGCCTGGCCCTTTCCCTTTTGTACCAGAACTGCAGGCAGAGAAAAGGCAAAGATTTGCCTGAAGCAAATACATCAAATCCTTCTGCAAACACGCATTCCCCAGTACACTGACTCCAAAGATACCAGGGAGAAGAGGCCTACTTGATTAGATTTCTTTGGGGTCTGTCACCTAATTTTGTTGCACATCTTAGCCTGAGGTCCCTGCAGTGACTGTAGCGTGTTTGATTTCTCCAAGCCATTCATAGGCAGTGTATAAATTCTCATCTAAGGATTTTCTCACAAGACCCTTGTAAATTACTGAGGCCAGTGGTCCTGCAGACGGCTCTCCTATTCCAACCTCCTCGTTCCCCAGTGCTTTGTCCCTCTGCAAGTCACTTTGCCTCCCTGGCCTCAGTTTCTCCATCTGTAAAATGGGGACAATAATTGTCCCTACTTCTTAGGGCTTTTGTGAGTGTCCAATCAGGTCAACTATCTGAAGCCTAAGATCCAGTCCCAGGCACACAATAGGTCTTTAGTAAGTGTTAGAAACAATTAGCTCTCAGCTGGAAGGTGAGCTTGGTGCACAGGTAAAACTGTCCAGAATTAGGGGAAATGAATCCCCTTTGTGAGAGGAGCTTGGTCGAGACACAGCATTTTGTGCTTTCTGGCCCCTGGGTCAGTGAGTCTCAAACTTTACTGAGCTTGAGATGCACCTGAGGGAGTTTTAAAATGCAGAGGCCCAGGCCCTGTGCTCAGAGAGCCTGATTCAGTAGGTCTGGAGGGACCCAGGAATCTGCAGTTTAACAACCTCTCCTCTGTCCCTAACACCCCATCCCCTCCCTGAGCTGGGAATAGATGCTACCACTAAATTCACTTTGACAGCCTGCACCGTGCTGAGAGCTGGAAATGCTTTGCCGAAGGAGAAGGAACCAGCCCCTGCCCCTGGGAGCTCACCACCTAACAGCGGGTGTTTCTTGGCGTCAGTTGAGAAGCCTGGGTTCTGGAATGAGCAGGTACAGCTGTGGGAATGGAAAGGTTAGAAGAGACCTACTTCCTGGTACTGTGTGGTTGTTGTCACAAGACAGAAAGTCTCCTAGGCTGGAGCCCTGGGGCATGAAGGCCTTGGGACGGAGGGCACGGGCTGGTCTGGAGGCAAAGGCTGCTTTCCCTGACCTTGCCTGGGCTGGACCCATGGTGGGGACAGGTGAGATATGACACAGAGTAGATGAGGCAGTAAGATGGTAAGTGAGTGCACTGAGGCAGTTCAGGGTGTTGCCTGTAGCATAAGACCTGGGCTGGAATCCCAGCTGCTGCGTTCTTTTCAGCTGTGTGACCTTGGGCCAGCGACTTCCCTCTCTTAAGCTTTGTTTCCATCTCTGCAAAGGAATAATTGTGTCCCCCACCTACAGTGGCAGTTTACCAAGAAACTAATGAAGCTTCAGGTTCAGGGACTCTTGTCAAGGCCCCGGGCTTAACTGTGTATTCATAACTTTGCATTATTTTTCTTAAACAGGGTCCCCAAGATTGTAAAAGCTTCAGGCCCCACAAAACCTGGATCTGTCCAGGTCCACCTAATACAGCTGCTGTAAGATTTGGTGAGAAGACAGTAAACCCCTTGGCAAGCCTGAGTCTGAAAACAGAAGCCTCCTTAGCTCCTGAGCCTTGGAAGGAAAACATACTGACACACTGAACAGGGGAGTCTGAGCCCCAGGCCTATTCTGACAGTCCCTTGTCCCCATGGCCTCAGGGCTCCAAACCTTTCCAGCCCAGATGGGAAGCAGGGAGGAGCAGGTTGGAAGGAGAATGGGGGACATGGGGAAGGGAAGAGGCTTTGGAGGAGGGAAGGACGTGGGGAGCAAGAGGATTCCACTGAGGCGCATGCAGACCCCTCTAGCTGCCTTATGCACTAGCCTTTGAAGGGCCAGGCTAGTAAGAAGCCTGCCAGAGGTGAGAGCCCTGGGCAGTGGCCTTGGCTTTGACTTGGCTTTGATAAGGACCTTTCAGTGTCTGAAACCAGGGAAAGATGCAGGTTATCCAGGACCCACAGATGGGGACAGGGGAGAGGGAAGGATATTGGGGCCTTGGCATATTCCCCTCAATGTGAAGAGAGGACCCCCCCCCGACACCCCACTCTGTGCCAGGCCCTGCCCAAGTGCCCCATTTTACTGAATCCTCACACCGTCTCCTTCAAGCTCTCATTCTGCTCTTCTCCATCCAGCAGATGAGGAAGTGGAGGCTCAGAGAGGGCAAGTCCCTTGCCAAAGGGCACACAGTTGGAGAGGATACGGTACAAACCAGGAACTGGACCCAGCTCTAACTCCAGATTCCTGCCCTTAACCCTCTCCTGCCACCGGCCACACTAGGCTCTGGGCACAGTGGCACGTAGTGGGCTCGCAATAAAGATGGGAATGAATGAAGTAAGAAAGGAAAGAATTCACAGGCCGGGCTCTTCCCACGCCACCCACCCCACCCCCAGCCAGCTCTTTCCAACCCAAGCCTCCCGCTCTCCACCCCGCTCCCCAATCTAATTGGGTGGTATCTCAGCTATCTTGCTTCTGCGGATTCCCCCGCGCTCCTCCTGGAGCCCACCCCGAGGCAGCTTTCTCACAACAGGACCCCCAGAGTGGGGACGCCTCCCGACCCCCGAGGCCCAGCGGGAGAGCCGCGACCTCCCGGGGGGTGGTCTCCGCAGCCGCTCTCCCCCTCCCCGGCCTTACCCGCCCCTCCCCTTCCCGGGGCAGCTGAATAATTGATTCGCCCATAAATAATTGATCAGTGTTGCGGGCGCGCCCTCTGCCCCCAGGGTGCGGGGGTTCCCCAGCAGGGTTAGGGAGCCGGGCTGGGCTGGGGGGACGGGGACCACGGAGCTGAGCGGGTCTGGGGGCGCAGTTTCGTTCTGCGGGCCTT